>NW_027315823.1:10174234-10464234 GCF_026437365.1 Eucyclogobius newberryi
TGACTTATAGTCCGGAAAATACGGTATACGCAATATACAACATTTTGCTTTAAAACATTTGCGTTGTTTCGATAATCCGACCACTTCTTTTGCATTTCCGGTGTAAAAATGACTTCCAAGTTGAGCAAGATGTTCTTTCCATGTGGCTCTGTCTCTGTATTTCACACCTGAACGATTATTTATGTCATTTCTGTAAGATCTTTCTCCTGCAGTGGTGTGGCATGTTTGTGTCATTATGATTCAAAACGCTTTGCAAAGGTCTTCTTGATGAACCTTACACACGTGCGATAACGTGACTTTCCACGTTAAATCTGCACATTTGACGGAGGAAGTTTGTGTATTTGTACTTTCCCTTTTAAGTAAGATTACACGTGACATTTGACGCGACCCCTGGACTTTTATTTCTTACACTTCTAGTTACAGCGAGTTACGTGGACATTTTAGAGGTGGGCAATATGCTAAAGTTGAATATTGAGTATATCGTTCATAGCATTTCAGACATTTCATCATGCACCAAATGGTCTGCTAACAACACTGTGGTCAGATGTGGACATGATGTATGGATGCATTAGGCTCGACTTCAGCTGCTGTTAATCATGGTGAGTAACGACTAGGTATTTGCTATTAAGCTTTGCAAACGCTTTCGCTCTAGTTTGTCCTCGAGCCGTAAAGATAAAACTGCCAATTATTGAGTTCACGCCATCTTTATCCCAAGCGCTTTAAAAGAAAATCCTCCCGATCCCTCTGACGTGTGAGGAAACGCTGGGTCTTTAAGTCTTCCGTGTGTATTCTGGACTCATTAAACATACATTGCAGCGCCCGCACAGCCCGGGCGTCTGCTCCAACACCCTTTCCACACACACTTGCGGCCTGGAGGATCTATACAGTGTGCCTCATTAAAAGCTGCTTTTGGGCACGGGACGAGCTCATGGGAGGTGGGGGCCCCGCTTCTCCCACTGCAGGACCAAAGCACAGAGCTGTGTTTTATGGCTGGACAGGAGGAGTACACATCCCTGCCACACAGTTCCTCCGCTCTGAATTACAGGAATCCAGAGGAACGCAGGGAAACTTTGGGTCCAGACACAGTTAAACTCGCGGCACCGACCGATTCCAAAGGCAGGATCTGGGTGTGGCGGGTGAATCTCCGTATATACAACAACAACATTATCGTCGCAGCAGCAACGTGGCAAATGCTGCGTAGTGCGTCGTTTCCGCTGATAAAGTCATCGCAAGTGCTGAAACGTGATTGGATTGAATCATTTTGGCTCGGTTCAGACCCGAGTCGTTTATGTACAGACCGATCAGACAGTTGCATTGCTCATTCGTGTTTCACTGCAGGTTTTGAGTCACCGGTCTGTTCCGTGGTGCACATCTTGGAAAAAAAACATGTTGTGAATGGTTCCATCTCTAACTTTAGAAGTGTGTCAGACTCATGTCATTCTTTTCCTCCGGCTGGTACAGTTAAAAGCACCAGGACGGCACCGGAACAAAGGTTAAAGTACTGTTGGTGCTGATGAAAAAGATACAGAAAACTAGTGCTTTTAAAGGCGTGGTTTAAAGCGGTGCACGCATGTGGTGTTTACCAGCTTGGCATTGTGGGTGTTAAGATTCCTGGCCTTGACCATTTGCCGAATGTTGCTTCCCCCATGTCGCACTACAGCTGTCCTGTCCAATAAAGCCTTCAAGAGGTAAAATCTTAACAAACCTTACCAAGTACCAAAATATATTAGGTTTTTATAGTGGGTGGGTGCTGGGAAAAGCCATATACATTGTTTATTGTCTATTACAAGTCTTCTGAAAGATGACACTGTTCATCATGTTGACCTTTGGCCTGGTTGCATCACATATATACATGTAGTACACCCTTCTCTATCGTTGCTGTTTCTTATTTTCTTAGCAATGGCGCATGGTTTTATTTTTTTATGCCCTAAAAGGTTTTTTTCCCAGACCTTGCAACCAGATGCCAAGGTGAAAGCTCATCCTTGTAAATGTAGAACAAGCGCAGAGCCACGCACTTCTCCACATGCTCCGAGTCCGAGCTTATTATCAGAAGTGCTGCTGGCATCTGTGGGCTCCTCGCACCTCTCTGTGGGTCTCTGTCGCGAAAAGTTATGCAAATAAACATGACTGTCCGTGCCCAAACCACCCAATGTCTCTGTGTTGCTGGGAGACCTCGGAGAGCAGGATTGTATTACTGTATTTTTGCTCCATCTCTGCAGGACCTGTACTGTTATATGTGCACGTTTTTGATTAGTACTCAAGATTAGGGATGTCACAATATCAACTTTTAAGTGCTGCGATTTTTGTAAGAAGGAACTTTATAACTATTATCCAAGATTATTGACACACAACAAAACAAAAGTGAACATTCTAATATATTACTGTTCCAATAGTACGTGGCCAGCTTTGGGAAATCTAACTTTCTGATCGAAACGGCCACATTAACACACACTTTTTTGGAGTTAGAATTCCATTGGGATCTGAATTATCACAATTATTGATTTAACTGAATAATCTTGGCATTCCTCCTCAAGATGCAGGTGAAGCCAAGAAATACAAAATGCATTTCTCACGTTCTCATGCTGCTTTGTTGAGTTTGCCACAGAACAAACCGTGTCAGGCAAGAAACAGCGATCTGATCTTATGTTACTGTTGCTCTTGCTCTCTCCCTTGCAAAAAAAGTAAAATGTAAATGATTTGCCTCAAGTTTATCATCAGAGTTCCACTGAAATATCATGTTATGTTGTATTTGTGGTGATGCGGTGATTGATACATGGATCCAAAAGGTCAAACTGACCTGGTGTCCGTGCTCTTTTCACAGGTTCAGAGCCCGTTGGGGAACGGAGCGGCCAAAAGTCCAGGAGGAGTCCTCTGCAGGCTCTTTATGACAGTGACCAGGTCAGTTCCACCAAAGTCTGTCGAGCCTGTAAACATTGTGTGACACTGAAAGATTTCAAGAAAAGCAATAACATCTCAATGGAGACATAAAGTGCAGCTGTTTGAACATAATAAGAACAAACATCAGTTGAGAATAAGCAGTGACATACATTCTTTGAGAAACTATGGAAATAACTCTATGATAAATCAAATGAACTGCAGTATTTGTCTTGTGTGACCTACAGCAAAGTAACAAAAGGCCATGTTCTATAGTTTGACTGTTGTTAATGGACATCACATTGCTCTGTTGTGATGTTTTGTCCTCAGGTTATACCATAAACCTAACCCTATCAGCCAGGATCAAACTAAATCTGGATGTTCTCTGAAAATCCTTCACACACATTCGAAATGTATAACTGCCCATTTCGTGGTTTCTTCTTGTCCCAATTCAAGCTAAATATAACATATCGAGAATGGAAAAATCTTCTCGAAGCAGCATTTTCAGACCGCTTCATCAGTCAAATATAAACCTCTTAGTGTTTTGTTGCTGTCGCCTGCAGACAGAGCCCAGACATCTTTTTTGTACTGTTTGAGTCACAAACAGTATATCTTAAAATGAGAGTTGTTGGGGTTGTTTTCTTTATTCTCTATTATTTTTTTGTGTACCAGCCACACTCGTCAAATGAGACTCATTTCTCAAAAGGTGTACAAATAATCAATTCCAGTGTTTATGTTGGGTCTTCTGGAGTAATAAAAACTCCAGAAAACCAACAGAGTGAAGAAATGTGTCAGGCCCGAGGCACAAAGAGAAGAGCACCAGCTGAACACACGTTTCCAGTTATAGACCAGGCTGGACATGCCAGACAGCTATAGCATACTTCACTTGCAGTACTCGTAAGACACTATAGCATACTTCACTTGCAGTACTTGTAAGGCACTATAGCATACTTCACTTGCAGTACTTGTAAGGCACTATAGCATACTTCACTTGCAGTACTTGTAAGGCACTATAGCATACTTCACTTGCAGTACTTGTAAGACACTATAGCATACTTCACTTGCAGTACTTGTAAGGCACTATAGCATACTTCACTTGCAGTACTTGTAAGGCACTATAGCATACTTCACTTGCAGTACTTGTAAGGCACTATAGCATACTTCACTTGCAGTACTTGTAAGACACTATAGCATACTTCACTTGCGGTACTTGTAAGGCACTATAGCATACTTCACTTGCAGTACTTGTAAGACACTATAGCATACCTCACTTGCAGTACTTGTAAGGCACTATAGCATACTTCACTTGCAGTACTTGTAAGGCACTATAGCATACTTCACTTGCAGTACTTGTAAGGCACTATAGCATACTTCACTTGCTGTACTTTTAAGGCACTATAGCATACTTCACTTGCAGTACTTGTAAGGCACTATAGGATACCTCACTTGCAGTACTTGTAAGACACTATAGCATACTTCACTTGCTGTACTTTTAAGGCACTATAGCATACTTCACTTGCAGTACTTGTAAGGCACTATAGGATACCTCACCTGCAGTACTTGTAAGAAACTATAGCATACTTCACTTGCTGTACTTTTAAGGCACTATAGCATACCTCACCTGCAGTACTTGTAAGGCACTATAGCATACTTCACTTGCTGTACTTTTAAGGCACTATAGCATACTTCACTTGCAGTACTTGTAAGGCACTATAGCATACTTCACTTGCTGTACTTTTAAGGCACTATAGCATACTTCACTTGCTGTACTTTTAAGGCACTATAGCATACTTCACTTGCAGTACTTGTAAGGCATTATAGAATACCTCACCTGCAGTACTTGTGTCGTCATCTGTGCTCTCTGACACCATAAACTTGGACTTAAACTGAAATAATTAAGAATTGTTAACTCTTGTAGGGTTTTTAGTCCATAGAATATAGATTAAAAAAAAAGAAGTGAACAGTGAAATACGATTACCGTATTTTCCGGACTATAAGTCGCACCAGCCATAAAAATGCACAACAGAGAAGAAAAAAAAACATATATAAGTCACACTGGAATATAAGTCACATTTTGGGGAAATGTCTTTGATAAAGGCCAAGAACAGACATTTCATCTTGAAATGCAGTTTAAAATAATAACAGATGAGAGAACATGGTGAATAGGTGTACGTATGCTAACGCTAACACCTTCAGCTACATGACGCACAGACAGAACTGTGGTAAGTGTCTGGTATGTTAACGTAACATATTAACAGTTATTCACATAACTATAGCATAAAGAACATAATAACAAGTTTACCAAAGCATCAGTTTTACCCCAAATCACTAAATCCGTTGAATTCTTTTTCCTCTGTGTCACTTCTAAACAACTCCACAAACTCTGGAGGTAGAGGAAGTGCAGATTCTTCTGCGTCGCTTAGAGCCTAGAGCGCCCTCTTGAGGTTGTCAGTGTGAAAATGACAAGCAAAATTATAAAATAATGTGTTAATAATATCACATAAGTCGCACCCCGGCCAAACGAGGAAAAAAGTTTATAGTCCGGAAAATAAAACGTGTTAGACCCTAACCCGTTAGTTTTATGATTTCTCTGACAGTCACTTTACAAATACTCTACTTTGTTCTTATCATTTTGTATGGATACTTAAATTCAGAACAAAACCATTTTGTTTAAACTATAAATTAACACATGCTTGTTAAAATGGGAATGGACACAGAATAGTACAGTATGTCTTCCCTCCCTTTCTCTCTTCTTTAATTTGTGTTGGTTGGTTCTGAATGATTTAAACACTGGGAATAATCTCTTCACATTTGTCTTCAAGTTGTGTATTTTTAAAGACATTCTGCTAGCTATGTCAATCACTTTTAAAGATAGTTATAAAATGCTGCTTGTGGAAACCATCGACCAACGTCACAAGTGGAAAGGGAGGATTTGAGAAGGAGGCGGAGTGAGAGAAGGGTTAGTCTGTGCGGAGTCAGCTGTATTTTGGAACCAGGGCAACAGTGGGCCACAGTGTGAGTGGAAGTGTGACCCTCAGACCAGCCCACTGCAGCATGAGCCAGGAACTCTGAATGAAAGGAGCAAATAAGAGGTTTGTGTGGCCACCAAGCCAAACTGAACTCACTGACCTCTGACTCTACTGTACAGTTTGATATTGGAGTCACAGGGTTTGCAATTTGAAGTACAAAAGTGCCGGCTGGATTTAGTTATCGAGTGTAATTGTAATTGATGTTTGTTTGTTTTCAGTTGGAGTCGGCGGTGCAGGCACTCCATCAGAGCCGGCGAGAGCTGCTGGAGGAGGGCTGCCGCTCATACACTCGCAAGCGGAGAGTCCTCATCCCTGAAGACCTCAAGCATGTGATTGTGGACGACCAGCACGGCCTGCTGTACTGCTACGTCCCCAAAGTGGCATGTACCAACTGGAAGCGCGTTCTCATGGTCCTGACCGGCATGGCGGGCACCCAACGAGACCCCTTGGCCATCCCCGCCAACGAAGCCCACGTGTCGGGAAACCTCCGCACCCTCTCAGAGTATTCCACGTCCCAAATAAACCAGCGACTGCGCTCCTACCTTAAGTTCCTCTTTGTACGGGAGCCTTTTGAGCGCCTTGTGTCCGCATATCGCAATAAGTTCACGCGCAGCTACAACACCGCTTTCCACAAGCGCTACGGCACAAAGATTGTCCAGCGGCACAGGCCAAACCCACAGCCTGAAGCTCTAGAGAAGGGCAACGACGTGTCCTTTGAGGAGTTCGTGTACTACCTGGTAGACCCAGCCACGCAGCGAGAGGAGCCTTTTAACGAACACTGGGAGCGGGTGCATTCGCTGTGCCACCCCTGCCTCATCCACTACGACGTGGTGGGCAAGTACGAGACGCTGGAGCAGGACTCCCGCTACGTGCTGCAATTGGCCGGGGTGGACCAGCAGGTCAGCTTCCCCTCCTCTTCCAAAAGCACCAGGACTACAGGGGACATGGCTGCTCAGTTCTTCCAAAATGTAAGCCCTTTTTACCAAAAGAAACTCTACAACCTCTATCGCATGGACTTCTTACTTTTTAACTACTCAATTCCAGAGTATCTGAAGTTCACATAAGGGCATAACACTATGAACAAAGGCAGTTACACATATTCTCTTTGGAAATGCGTAACGCAAATACTGCCTTTTTAAAGCAAAAAAACTGTTGCTCATAAATATTGAAAGTGTATGTCATTCCAAATGAACTACAAATTGCCTTTTTAAGTTTCCTGTTGTCTGCTGTTGAATTGGTGTGACAGAAGTTGTTGCGCAGTAACCTCTTGTAGACAGTGAATGCCGCTAAATGTACGTGCCTTTTGATTATGGGCCTTATAAATAACTTTTGTAACTGTGATCTTCTGTTTTGTACTGTAGTGCAACCTTTTGCGTAACTGATATTGTTTAATTTATTCGTATGTTTGACTATTTGAAATTGTATATTGTAACTCATCCCTCAGTGTCTAGTCTAATGAAACTGCTGTTACCTTTGGCTCACACAGACCTTACCATCAGGTGAGACTGTGGCTGTGAAAAGTGATGGATGAGCTAACATTATCTTATGCAAGTACTTTCTTAATAGTAGAAAACTGTAAAAGTAGTGTTAGCGGAGCCATTTATTTTGAGTCGGGGAGAGCAAACTCTGTGTGCCACCAAACAAAGTGGATAAACACAATTGTCAGCATTTCAGTTTTGAAATAAATGCAACTCTAAAGCATTCATTGAGATTGTGTTGATTAAGACTTTAATGTTGTGGGTTTGATAATGTCTGAACACAGTGGGGGGCTGTGTACATTCTTCTCCTCACATCATTCAGAGTCGATCATGCACCAGACTTAAACTTGTGTCTTTATATTACCCTTGTCTGGATCACTATCTCCCCATTGTATTCTTCCTAAGGCCCATAGTTACTCCTAGTGACGGAATTCAGAAGAAACGTAATAAAAGGACACACATGTTTTAATGTTTGCAATGTCAACAGTAAAAGTACACATTTATCACACCTGCCAATTGAAAAATATCATTTCTATACATTAAACAACATGAAAAGACTAGGACTGCAGCACAACACGTCACATAATACATTCATTTTGAAGGCACAAAGTCTAAAAAAAGCACTTGTTTGGCTAACTCACTGCAGCGTTTACTTAGAATATTTAAACTTATTGCTAAAACACAATAACAGCTGTACATTAGTCGACTCCTCTTCCACCGTCGCTCATTAACCGTCCGTTAATGTTTTGGGAGGAAAGTAGCCATGCATTGAATTGCATTGGGGGATCTTATACTATTGCTGCCTTTATTATAATATATATCTGTGCTTACTGATCTAAATTGAAATGTTCCTGATATTGCTTTTATTTCTATCTACTTTAGGTTGTGTCTAATTGTGAGAAGGCTCCTATATCTGGAGAACTGACACAACATCCTAAATATTGCGTATTATTTGCTCTACCCACATGATTTGACCACGATAGAAGTGTCCCTAAATGTCTTCTATTCCATTTGAAGCGTCGGTCTCCCGCGCCGTCGCTCGTGGCTCCTCTGTCCTTTCTTTTTTTCTTTCTAAGACTCATTCTTCAGGTTCGGAGTCACAACTCAAAGCAACTTCGGCTCCGTTAGGCTCCATTCCCAGCTGGAGCCCCCCTCACCAGGAATCTAAACGTCAGCGCCAGAAAGCCTGTCCCCAGCAAGTCACCCAGCGACGTCAGATACGGAATGCAGAAGTTATCGGGGTCGAGGCCTCTTCTCCAGAGCCAGCGCACCATCACTGAAGCCACATACAGCAAGACCACGACCTGAGACGCGAATAAGAACACGCACCGCTTTAGTCGCCTCGTGATGCGTGTTTTAACGTGTTAGGGCAGGAGCATGTAACCTGTAGCAGTGCCGCAGACAGGTAGGAGCTGATGAAGGCGAGTGTCATGGCAGCGTGGCCGCCCTGGAGGAGGTAGATGGTGGATAGGAAGAGCATTTGACCCGGCACGACGAGCAGAAGCAAAACTCTGGCTGATCTGGAGTCGGTATCTTGATTGAGAGCACAAGGACACGCATACAAAAGGACAAAGACGAATTATACATAGTCTTTATTATTATTACCGTATTTTCAGGACTATAAGTCGCACCGGAGTATAAGTCGCACAAGCCAAAAATGCATAATAGAGAAGAAAAAAACATATATAAGTTGCGCTGGAGTATGAACTAAGGTTGCAAGTGTGAAAATAACAAATAATATCACATATAAGTCACTCCGGAGTATATAAGCACTGTGAAAAAAAGTCGCAAAACTGTGAAAAAAGGTGCGACTT
This sequence comes from Eucyclogobius newberryi, assembly GCF_026437365.1. NCBI lineage: Eukaryota > Metazoa > Chordata > Actinopteri > Gobiiformes > Gobiidae > Eucyclogobius > Eucyclogobius newberryi. The sequence goes on from NW_027315823.1 coordinate 10,183,430, forward strand.
ATAGTCCGGAAAATACGGTACTACTGTTTGAATCTCCCCGGCTGGTCTAAATATTTTATATCTAATTTAATATTTTTTTATTTGAATACTAAAGGCTTTAACTATAAGATATTGTGTGGTCAGAATCAGTTTTATTGCTGTTGGAATTTGCTTTGGCGGTGTAGTGCAACACAAAACAACCAATAAATAATAATAGTAAATCAAAACTATTGTAAAAAAGCAAATATGAAGTAATATTGGAGTGAGTGATTTAAATAATGAAGTGTTCCAACAGCATGTTTGCAGCGTTTTCACATGTTTTGAAGTGCAGCAGAGAAGAGCCACATGACTGATCATAAAGACTATTCTCATTTGAAAAAACCTCATGAGAATTGACCAACATGAGGATCTTTCTGTCGTAGACTTCTCTGCATTACCTTGGGAGCAAAAGGTGTCTCGGAGGCTGGGGCAGGTCGCACTCATTTTGGAGGGCAATGCTCCAGGAGTGCTCCAGTAGTGCAGGTATGTGGACATCCTGCTGGCCTGGATGGCTACTAGATTACCTCCTACTCCTGTACACACACATAGACACACACACACAGACAGACACAGACACAGACACACACACACACACACACACACACACACATACAGACAGACAGACAGACAGACAGACACACACACACATACAGACACACACATACAGACAGACACACGGAGACATGTTGAACAATTCTTTCTTTCACCGTTTCACAGCCATTTTCTTTGTGTGGCCGTCTCTCTGCAGGCCCATTGCATTCGGAGCAGGACAAAGCTGCGCATGCATCATTTGAACAGAGAGAGGAGCGGTGAATGGGAATGCAAATGCACTTCCGATAGGTGGAGGAGTGTGTGGAGGCACTGACGCTGGCACAGGGGGCCGCACGAGCTCCCAGGGACAAGTTGACATTCAGATCAGGCTCGTGCTTCAAGTAAAGACTGCTGCTGTGGGCTTACAGGGACAGACAGAAGTTTATCAGTGATTGTTTTACAGTAAGGCATGTCAAATGATAAGATTTGATAAGACTCCCACATAGTCTCATAAAAAGCATTGATTTGTTAAAGTTGGAGTCCCGATATCATCATGATATAATAAGCAATTCCACAGGCCCAAAGTGTATAGGCTTTAGGCAGTTTTTCTTGGCCCATAATAGGCTTGCTACATTTTACTGCATATTTGAATTATTCTGCCATAATAACCACAGCATGTTTGTGTAAGAATCCAGACCTGATATGAATGTTCTGAGACTGAATTAAACACTTTAAAACCTCTGTCGAATGCAACTTTTTCCAATGATTCACGATATTTCATCATCATATTGGTGCAATATTCTCCGTCCAACGGCTGTAAATAAGAGTGTTACTATTGCTATTATTATTATTCTTTACTTTTTATTAATAATATAAGAGCTTTTTTATAAGAGCTTTTCTATTAAGTCTGCTTTTAAAAGTTTTTTTTTTTATAAGTTATCTGTTCTTTGTTGTTTGTACTTCTGTACCTACTTTGTGTTGCAACACTAGATTTTCCCCATTGTGGGACAAATAAAGGCTTATCTTATCTTATATTATATTTACTATCAGTCAGTGGCCCTCTGCTTGGTCTATATCTTGTCACAATTACCAGACTGAGCAGCTGCAAATGCACTGATTGCACTCACTGGATAACATTAAAATTAAGCAGAAAATATGGAAAATGTCCAGCATGTTTGGTCTTCTTTAGCAGGCTTTCTGTCAGTCAGTGGATGTGGAGCTGCAGCTGGCAGAGACCTGGGCTATACAATGTAACTGAATAATAATAGCCCTGGTTCCAGTTTTAGACCTGAGTTTGTGTTGCCTTTTCGCCTCTGTAAAGTGGCCCTTAGTTGTACTGTGCACTACTGTGTCAGCCTCTGTTTATGATGGGACCCTGGGGCCTGCGGGACGCTATTCTTGACGTGATGATTGGATGCCCACCGTTGATGACAGGAGTGAACACGGCCATGCTTTCGAAGTTGGGGTCGCTCACTGTCTGGTCCAGAATGAGCCCCCCGATGCTGTCGACAAGAGAACATGGGCTTTTCACGTGAGGGCAGGAACCAGGGGCCCCCGGCGTGACGGCAGACGCTCACCTGCTGATGGACATGGCCAATATGACGGGCCCCCAGCCGGACCTGAGCACCTCTCTGATGGACACAGAGCGGCGCGCGACGACGACCCAGGCCGGGAGCAGGGCCAGGAAGAAGGCGCAGGCCCCAAGGGACAGGAACCACATGTCTGGACAGGGCAAGAGGAGAACCAGAGATGACGCATGGCTTTGGATTTAAAGGTCAAACTTGATCCACGTATTTCTCAAAGTTCCGCGCGTGTTTTTGCTGTCATCCTGTGGCGCTCTTGGGTATTGCAGTACAGTATGTGGAATTCCTCAAATTAACCGAATGCATTATAATAAATAGTGAAGAGAAACCTTTGCCACAAATAACCTTATCTAGTGCTTTATCAAAATTATAGTATTTACTTTTTCTGGACAGGTTTTTGTTTGTGTTTGAAATTGATATAGAAGACGTGTGCAGGAATAAGACAAAGATAAACATATTCTGAAAATACTTGAAAACTGTCAAATAATCCCAGGTGTAATAACTAAATAAAGCCAAAAGAGTTTAATCAAACTTTGGTTCATTTAGCCCGTTGTGTCAGGTCTGAGCTGTCTCCGTTCAAGATTCTGATTTACACAGGTCTCTTTCATGTTGGACTAGAGCCAAGTTCAGCCAACCATTTGAAACTTCTTTTTTTATGATTCAGTAGGCCAATACAAAATAGTGATCCCATTGCAGGACACGGAACAGTAGTAGACCAGGTGAATATTTGTTTCTAACCTCTGTGACGGTAGAAGAGGCTGCTGACTCCAGCCAGCACAGCCAGTGTGACCAGGTCCCCCAGACTGGCTGCTATAGGCGTCGCCACATTGTCTGGATTTATGCCCATTTTTCTAGAGCAGAGGATGACAGCCACCATCACAAGTCCTGTCAAAGCAATAACCACTGATAAGAGGCAAATATGTTGTCATTTCTGAGTATAAAGTATATCCCTGAATTTGCTTTGCCTCTCCTTTAGTACCACAGCCATTATTTTATCATGATTTCCACTGTGAGTAATGTTAAACATATTTTGTTCCACCACAGAGTTGGGACCGTTAATTCAGCCTAAATGTTACACTCCAAATACTTCACTGGGTAAATACAAAAGACTGAAAAGTCAGCTGAAGAGTTGTATGAATGAGTTATAAGAGTTATGAGTTATAGTTATAAAATTGTGCAACAAAAACTACCCAGTTTAACATGTTTTCCTTTCAGAAGTGTTCTCAGCAGGAGACAGTACAATCTTACCTAAAGAAAAAGCAGAGATGAAGGCTGTGGTGACGCTGCTGGCACAAAGTACTGCTGCCTCCACGGCTGTCACTTTCCCTCCGCTCAGAGCCCCAAGACTTACTGCCACAACTGCTGCCAGGAACCCCACTACAGTGGCCTGCGCCTGCGGAGGGTTTGCACTGTTAAAAGTCACAAAATGTGACTACATGCACCTGTGGACTCCCCTGAAAAACAGATTCTTACTCTCAGTGAGACTTTCCTAGTTAAATAAAGATAGATTTAAACATCAGTGCTGCCCAGTGGTTGAGTGGTTAAGGCACAGCACGTATGCCAGGCTCCGAGTGCAGCCGGCCGCAGTGTCGTGAGTTTGAATCCCGAACAGTTTACTGCATGTTCTCCTTCTCTCTCATCCCCATTTCACACTGTCCTTTCCTGTCTACGGGCAAAAAAAATCTTTAAAAAAATAAATAAATGTATTTGAACATCGACTTAGAACTGATTTAACTAAAGCAAATCAATGGATAAATACAAAAAACGTTTGGTAAAATAAGATCATAATAAATCTTTTATCTAGTCATTGAAACTCCAATAGTTTATTCTTGCAAATATTGAGAGAGAAAGAGAGAGAAATAATCATTTTGGACAAAAATAAAAATAGTGCCACGTAAAGCCAGTGACAAACATTACAGTGGCACTTGGAGTGTTGTGCAAGTCACCTGAGTAAGAGCCAGATTACAGAGTATCAGAGTCCACTGCTGCTGCGGCTCGTCCATTTGACCTGTGTTGGCCTGAGAATGTCAACTGCATCATGAATTCATATTTTTAAAACTGCATTTATCTGTGAATGATACCTGAACGACAGTGAGTGGACTCGGGGAGTGTTCACTTACTGCTGTTGACAGTCTGGATGCCAGTGTCATTTCCAGATTGCCCTTCAGACCCACCAACGCTGGCACCAAAATAAAAACCTCTGTGACATCCCGGAACACATCCCAGTGCTGAAACACACATCATTTTCCATGAAATATTTGGTCAGATATAATTATATTCTTCTGCTGTGTATAAATAACCTGGTTCGCGCCAGATTAATAATGTGCTGTACTCCGAACCAAGTACTGCACATGAATCAGAGTTTGTGAATTCAAGATTACAGTATAATATTAAGCAGAAACACATATCAAGATGAGCGTAAAAATATTCTATAACTGAAGAATAATAAGATATTGTAGACCACACGCACATGTATTTCAACACTAAAGCATACTTGCACTGTGTCCATGCCGAGGCCAGCTGCCACCGTGCCCGGTCTGGACCCCAGGCACAGCAGGAGGATCTGAACAGCAATTCTCCATGTGCTTTCAGGCAGTGAACGGCAGGTCAGGCCTGTCACTTCACATCTGACACCTCGCAGCTTTCTGCCTTGACAACATCGCTCCAGCAAAAGATGGATCACAACCATGGTGAATATTAGTCCATCTCTGGTCAAAAGAGGCAACAGAATGTGACCACAGGCGCCATCAAATGTGTTGGTGAGTAAAAACGGTTTGCTCTGAATTAAGTTCCAAGTTCTAAGTTCTTTACTTTTCAGTCAGACACTGGCTGACTTCTTCTTTTTCAATTGGAACCAGCTGCCTTATGGACGCACACACATACAGGTCCTACACAGGTCCTTCTCCTGAAGCTCAGCTGCTGACACATCTACACATGTACACACACACAAACACAGTCTATCTCCTCATGCCTCGCTCTTCAGCAGCCTGAGAGCTGACACTGAGCGCTGGATGATTGGTCTGTCTCGCGGCTTGAGCCAGTCCCAGGTCCGATGGGAGAGTGATGTCCAAAATGCCAGTAATCTCTCTGCTCTCCAGTGCAGTCTCTTGTCCTCTCTGTCCTCCTTGTCTCTCCACAGTGGCCGGTCCCGGTCTTCACTGCTCTGATTCATGCTGTTGATGGCTGCACTGTGGATCTTATTCTTCATTCTGATGCTGATGTCCAGGACAGTACACAAAGAGGAAGAGTCTACGCTGTTGTTCAGCCTTCAGCTCCAGGGTGACATTGAGGACTTCCCTCTGACTCAAGGCTGAGTCGAGTGTAGACTGTGACGATGCAGTGATGATGCAGAGATGATGCAGAGATGTCTGAGTACAACCAGGTGTTGCTTCTGTCTAAATGGGACTGCAGACCACCGTTCTATTATTCTCTGTAGCTCCGCCTCTCTGCACTCTCCCCTCACTCCACACACTCCACCAGTGTGACGCACTGAGAGCAGCAGGTGATGCACCTGTCACACACATTGTGCTGATGCTCTAAATCTAAATCCATGCTTGTTGTATTAAACATATTTTTGAAAGAATGTACTCACAAACATAACCTCCCATGCGATGTTAGGTACTATATAACACAAAGACAGAGGACAAGTCTTTCCTCTGCCTCCAGCTCTCCTTTCCACTAACAGACTGTGACTCAGCTAAAACATGTCCTTGAGACATGTTTTGGACCAGGCCCTGTTCTCCGCAGCCCCCCCTTCTGACGCTTTATGTAACCTATACTGCAACACAACAACATGGGCACCTCAAGAGTTTATCTTTTTATCTCTGTAAATTAATTATTCAATAACAACAATACTCTTATTAATAAAATAACCCTGCACTAGAACACTTTTCTAACTGTAACTGTAAATATATTTTGCGGCACTATTAACAACACACATACAGACATGTAACAGCATCTAAAGTGTTTTTTCTGTCCTGACTCACTCTTTCTGTTGGTCCACATGTTCACGTCCTGTCCGTCAGCACACAGATCATGACCCTTTTATCTGCTGCAGTGTACAGTATACACCATTCAGCCCTCTCAAAATCAGAGCTAAATTTATATTTGTATAGGCGCAGCTATCTATATATATACCAGCTGTTTGTTATGAATGCATTTGGGTAGTACTATTACGCTGTACTTTAAATAAGTCCCAATACATTCATATTTATGCATGTTTTTAAATCTCTGTTTCCTTTAACAGTGTCCTGATGTCACTGACCTGTACTTGGTCCAACAGTATCCCAGCGACCACCATTCCCAGTCCAGCCAGAAGCCACAAAGGCATCACCTGGAGGCAGATCTGAGAGGACGGCTCTGGGTGAGAGCCATGGAGCTTGTGTTCTTCCTCCATTAGGTCAGGGCTTTACACTGCTGCAGGTTTACACTTCTGCGCCACACTTTTGTCTCCCTCTGGCCTTCAGTCTGTCAGTCTGACATGTCACTGTGGACTTGCTACAGCTTTAGACAACACACAGTTCACTGAGATTGTGCCATTATATTAACCACTTTAATCGTAAGCTAATTTAACAGAAACAACACTATTAGTTACAGTGAAACTCTCAATCTTTTCATCACCATGATACATCTGTAAATTCTACCAAACAATTACAATCATCCGACATGCTTTGAATCACGTGTGCAAATGAGTAAAACATCTAAATTTAGTTTCAAAATGCACGTTCACTGCCCTGTCATGCCTGTAATGATGAAGGGGTTTGGGCCACACAGGGTTGCTCTGAACAGTGGGATCATCTTCTTGCTATAAATATTCAGTTGCCGCAGCCTTGCCCAGTCTGCGTTCAGATGTGCACTCGAGCTGTTCACTGCCACGCTGCCTGCTGAAAGGGGACAAGGTCAGTTGTCTTAAGCAGTGTGCAACTTCTCTGTCTCCTTTTTAAACACTTTGATACGTGCAATTTAAACGCGCTTCAGAAAGTTGACCCCTCTTTTTTTTATTACGTTATTTTACTATATTGTGGATGTAGATTTCTATTGGGCATTCAGTTATTGCATCCACATATTGCATGAAATGTGGTGACTGAAGGCTTCTAGATGGATCATATTTTGAAACACCCTTTTTTTTATTGATGAAAGTACGAAAGTGTTTATTCTTATTTTGATATTTGTTATAAAAGGTGTGTTTTAGAGTCTGTATGGTCCGGATAACATTACAAGGATCAATGTAGACGATTACAAATATATTTTAGTTTATTAATTGTTGCAGCCCTGCTTGTGAGTTCTGTCGTACTCACAAGCAATTAAGGCCATATTCATTATGTAAATAAGAGTGTTTTGTTTACTTACCATTAGTATTAGTATTATTTAGTCTTATGCTAGCTTTTTTTTTACTTCACTTTACTTTATTTTTATTATTATTATTATTATCATTTTATTATTTTATTTGTACTTTTATCTTTTTATTTTATTTATTTTGTTCCTCCATTCCCTATTAAGATATGAGAGGAGTTTTGTTAATAAGAATTTTTTGTTTTGTTTATAAGAGTTCTTCTATTAAGAGTGTTTTTTTAAACTTCCTATAAGTTATCTGTCCTTTCCCCCTGTATCTACTGCATTGTAACAACAAAATTTCCCCATGTGGGGACAATAAAGGATTATCTTATCTTATCTTATCTTATCTTATGTTAAGACTCCATGATAGTCTTGCACATTTTAGAATTGATTTCCTTTAGATAAAACTAACAATTGTTTTTCTTTTTGTTCCCTTGTTTGCAGAAGCAGTGGATATGGCTGAATCGTGTCGAAACAGGCGTTATGGAAGGACTGCTGAGAAGACCTTTTGTCTCAGAAACATCTACGACCCTAAGCCCGTCGCCAAAGTTCCCGTGCGGATACGACCTCCGCCTCCCAGATCCCCCGCAACCAAACCCCCGGTGGCCCAAGCTGAGCCGAACATAGAACCGCCAGCCAAGCCTATAATGAGGAAACGGGCCAAGTCACTGTCACTTTCACCTGCCGACAGAACACCGCAACGCAGGAGCTCACAGGTGCGCTTTGTCGACGCCCTTGGCCTTGAGCTAGAAGAGGTCAAAGTGTTCAGAGTTCAGGAGCACCCCCAAATCCCACACCACGTCATGTTCAGACTCTCAATGAGTTCAGAAATGGCCTTTAGGAAATCCTCCGAGCTGTCCTTGCCCTATTTGAAACCGTGCTTTCCGGAAGACCAGAGAACCCAGCCCAACTTCATGCAGCGTTTGTACAATCAACGCGTTTGTCTCGAAAAGGTCCACTGCTCCGACCAGGGAATCGCAGGGACAATTTGTGTCCTTAACTTAGCCTTTGACAAACACGTGTCGATCCACTACTCCTTTACAAACTGGAGGACGCACACAAATACCACAGCATCCTGGGTATCGAGCGGAGACGGTTGGGATGCCAATGCTCCGGGAACCGACGTTTTCCAATATCGATTGCCCGTACCACCATTTATTCTGGAGCCTGGAGCCGTTTTGGAGTTCGCCATCTGCTACACTGTGAATGGAATCAGTTACTGGGACAATAACAATGGGCAAAATTACAAACTGTCGTGCCATAGCTACAAAGTGATTGTGCCGAAGGAGTGTGAGGACAGCATGCTCCATTTTACTTAGAGGAAGCCACAAGTATAATTACAAATATGTACTTTTAAACATACTTTCACGTAATGTTTACTATATGACAACTCACGCTGAGCACAATTTTACTAAGCAAGGGGCTGTGATGTATTGGAAAAAATTATAGAAATGTCACAGCAGGTCATATAAAGCTTGTTTATGTGTGCTGCTCGTGCTTGAAAAGGGTCATGGGAGGTAAAGCCTCAGCTGACACTGATAGTGCTACAATCTGGACAAAAGCCCAAATTCTCTGCACCAGACACTCACGGCTACCACGTCTGGACCTGGAAACATGTCGAACATTGTCATAGAAATTGTGCATGAAGAAGTTAGTTTACATTTTGCCTTGTTCTCGATAAATGGAGAAAGTCAGACAAGGAAGAGCGAACTCGAACACACAGCAAGAAGATTTAGCCTCATTACTGCTCTCTCTGATATAAGACCCTGGATTCCGCTCAGTCCTCTGAACTGATTTTTGATCTAGAGCCAAACTAGATTGTTATTACACTGCAAGTTTAAATTAGACATCAGGCCAAAACATAACCTAGAGCCCATAGACACCAAGACAAACAGCGAGGCCAGTTTTATGTATTGCATTTTTGTTGTGTTTATTGTTGTACACTTTTACAAAGGAAAGTAGCTATTGTTACACTTTTACACTTTATATCTGTAAACATATTCAGTATTTCAGTAGTTGGATTTGACTGTAGTGCAAATACAGTTTTAAACACTAGATGGCGCCATTACTTTACTACGACGTCTTGCCATTGTCATAGAGCGTTTTATTTTTACTGTTTGTAAATTCAACCAAATGCACAGACTTCAGTGCACAAAGAGGCAGTTCAGTGATTGTCTTAAAGGTGCAATATGTACATTTTCCAGGAGAGTGTGCCACCTTATTGTCTCCATGGAGATATTATCGCTTAGTATGGTCTTTTGCAGTGAAAATAGACTTTAATAAATGCGAGCTATAGATGTTTGATACAATACTGTGGCGGACCCTTCCCCAGAAAAGTTACATAGTGCACCTTTAAAGTCTATTTGGGGCTGTCATCATGTCCTCTTTGTGTTTGTTATTGCATAAACCCCTTTTTAGGAGCTGACGTAATATTTTAGATTTGTGGCATTTGAAAGTAAGGATTAAATTGGGGGGAAACTAATGCATTTTTACGGGCTTCTAGATCGTCATGTGTTGCGTCATAATACAATAATCTGATTTTGGATATAGAAAGTGTGTCACAATGAATTGCAGTTTGATTTTGACTTGATTATTTTTGCAAACATTGATGGAAATTTGCGACATAAAAAGACATGAAAGTATGTTTTGGTTTCAGATGTCAAATTTGCTATCATTGCCAGTATGTGTTGGCCTATTAATAATAAAAATAATAATAATAATACATTTAAAAAAGGCCATTAGAGCTGCGTGTCTCAACATTGGTATTGTAATTTACTCATAATCTTCCTTATCTTAACCGCTTAATGTATTGCATTTCTGGTTTTCACATCAGAGAGGAACCATGTTAAACAGATACAGATAGTTTTAATAAGGCTATTCTGTCATTATCCCATACATAAAAAGATGCTGCTGGGGTTTAGGGCCATGTTAGAGCTAGCACTGATTATGTAACAATGTTAATCTAATCCGTGTTCTGGTATCCATGTTGTGAGATGTAGAAGCGTCCAAAAACAGGACTGGCACACTACAGCATCACAAACAAGTACTCACTCACTCACTCACTCTGATTTAATAGGTGGAAATTAGATACTGAATCGCTGGTTAACTGGTCCTCTGAGGTTAAAATATGATTAGATATTAAATTAATCTTCCCTGGCTGTAATCTTATACAAAAATTGCACATGACCGTTGGTGTTGGCCCATGTGAGGGACACTGTAAGTGAGGATAACCCAGAGGAGTGTCCCCTTGAAGTGTCCCCCTGTTCCCACGTAGCTCCACAGGGCCCGAAGTCCAGTCCATCTGCTTGTCCAGTGTTGCCAGGTCTGAAACACGACTTACCTCTGGACCGTCATCGACGACAAGAAACATGTCATTGTTTAATTTAGAGCAGCTTGTACATTCTTAAGAGGATTTTCAATGGCCTCAGATGACCCTGAGAATGTCCTATAACACATTTAATGAGAATTGTGACCACAAGTAATAAGCTCAATACAATGAATGGGCTCACTCAGACTTGGCACTTGCACAAATCATTATTCTGTTAAGTACTTGGCCTCATTTAGTTTAGTTTGTTTTAGTTGACCAATGACCCCATTGAGACAACATTTTTGTGTGGGGCAAACAAATGAAACATTTTGGATTTCTACTGATTCTATCCGATGACCGTGCACAAAATCAATTATAAATCAATGAGAATAAACATGACAAACACAGGTAGTTACAAATTGAAAACCTGTATTGTGCAGACAATAAATAGTGCTTACAAAGGGATTTTGTCTGTTACAGAGGTTTCTGCTAGAGAACATGAACACTGTCGATATGAAACACAACTGCAGTCCTCAGTGGGGGATGTGACGACTGATACTGAAGTGGGACTGTTGGTCACATGCATGCTTCCCCATTATGGCATCAAAAAGAATCTCTTCTAAAAGAGTCTGTTTACAAAAGAAGTCTCTGTGGCAATTGCTCGACCTGGATTCTCGCTGCTCCTTGGACAAGCCGAAGTGAAGGTAAAGGAGAAGGCAAAGGTGGAGCTCTCTGGGGCAACCATACTGCTCACTTTGAATCTAGAGACATAGCCTCCAAGTGTCTGGACCCAAATATCAGGAGCCCACTTACGTGGGCACAGGAAGACTCCATGCAAGGTCTTCACTAACAATACCATTCAGCAACTCTTCACAGAAGAAACCTTGCTATGGTCGATGGAATCTGAAACACAAAAGAAAAGTGTGAGAAAACATGCTTTCATCACTTAAACAACTGCACTTCACCTCAGGCCAAAGCTTTAGCCATTGTTAAAGATATTGCCTGTAGTTTGCATAACTGCCCTAATGTAAGATTGTTAAAGCTGCAGAGAAAGCAAAGACTCAAAATACAGTACAAATATAACGTACACACAAGCTAAAAATAGGTGGACTGTGGAAACATTATTAAAGCGAGTGCAAGGTAGTGCAAATATTGCATCTCAAGGGAACAGCGTGTGACTAAACTAAAGATCTCAGATTGAGCCCGGTGGATAATCTACTGTACTTTGTCCCAGTGTCCCAGTGGAAAGGAAGTGGGGGTGCAGATTCTACTGACCTTGTTAGGTGCTTGCTCGAAGAATGGACTTCCATCTCATTACTCTTGAACTCATTCAGCTCTTTCCGAATGGCTGCCTGCAGAACAAAGCGACATGATGTGTAAGCACAGGTGAGTTCAGGTGGAGGCTCTGACGACAGGAAGCAAGCCTCTGTTGTTAAGGCGCTGCAGATATAACCATCATGGTTTATGGTCGCCGATTTCTAATGCAACATGGCGAGGTGTACGTAATAATGTTTCAATATGTCTTTGTTTCAAATGTTCCAAAACAAAGTATTATTTATGACCATAAACCAGCTGCTAATGAACTACTTGTTTAAAACTTTATGTTTCTGCCAGTTCAGCTCACTTGTTACACTTATCAGTAAATACCTTGTCAGCAGCAGACAGTCGGGTCCAGGGTTTGTCTGCTCTCCTGTCGTAGTCCTGAGCTTTGGCCACTTCCACGTAGTCACTGAAACGGATAAGGATTTTTCTGTCCCGCAGCTCGTCCACTGTGGGCCGCTGGTTCAACTGCAGAAAACAACATCCCGTCAGTTTGGAGTGAGTGACACGTAAAAGCAGGTATTAAGGTTGTGTTGTGTCGGGCTGTGCAGGCACTGTCCAAATGTTAGATTAAATTACAATTATGGCCAGGGTGACCTACCTTTCTGTTCAGCCGCTGTTTGATTTCCCTCCTCTCCTCCTGTTCGATCTGGTCATTTCTTTCTGTTAAAACAAAGAAGGTTGGAATTCATATGATGAAGCAAATGATAGTCCCATGAGACTCAAGTGAACAATAGAGCTATTTGGACTTTTATTTCTCATTTATAATAATGTGGTACTGATTTGATGCAATGCAGTTTAGTTCCTAACAATCTTGTTGTGAATAAGTTAATAAAATCAATGCATTTGGATAAAGGTAAACATGGATTTGAAATGCAAAAGTCCTCCTAGATAAAAGTGACTTCACTTCACTCAACTGGTCTGACAGCCACGGGGGGTTTTGGGGCGTATGGCTGGTGCAGTTGTTGTTTGAGGAGCAGAGCCTTGTGACAGTGGGCCAGTGATGGGACAAACAGCTGTTCAGACCCTTCAGTCCACAGGTGTGCAGCTCCATAAGGGAGGCTGCCCACTCAGGACACGTTCATAAGGCTTTGCTTTGACACAACAGCTTGCTGCTTCACACGCCACATGCTCTGGCTCAGTCACACACACGCAATGTCTATTTTCTGTTATTTTGACACACAGAAACATACATCATGATGAGCACATGCATCATCGCATCCAAAATTAAGCTATTTCTGGAATGAAATTGTTTTGGCTTGAGATTTTTAGGTCAACAATTGGCAAGATATTTTAAATTCACTAAATAATTGTCATATCTCAACTTGATGTATTCCTTCAGTAGATCTGATTAAAAGCACCCCCCCCCCCCCTGCTCTAGACCTATAAGTTTGCTTTCCTTGAAATTTTTTATTTTTTAAAACTTTTGACCATTTTTCCAAAGTAATTGGAGCAGATAAAACAGTTGAAGCTGGACTCACGCTTGAGGATGTTTCGGCTCTCCAGCTCCTCCACTCCCGGCCGCTGGCTCAGTCTCCTACGGAAGAAGACCAGAATCACGTTCTGCACCATCCTGGACCCCGGTCTTTGTTTGCAGGCTCAAGTGTCCCTAGCACCGCATGAAGCCGCGGGCAACGCGCTGAGAGCCGCACATCCACCGCGCACACAGCGCGTCTCTCGGTGCGCTCCCACAGAAGCTCCCGGTGCGCGCACAACACCTGACACTCCACATCGGAACAGGTTCTAACAAGTCAGTCCATACAGCAGAAGTAATGTATGGCTTATAATAGTGGGTTTTATCCTCCAAAAGTCCAAAGATAAACGTGTGTCCCGTTGGCTCTTGTGCTGCTGAGCTCTGAGCGCTGCTTTAAGACTGAGCGCGCGCTGAAGCGCTGCCCTCTTTTAGCAGCGGCAGGGCGGGGCCAAGAGGAGATCCCAGCTCACCATGGATCATGGATCTATTATACCATGGATCATGGATCTATTATACCATGGATCTATTATACCATGGATCATGGATCTATTATACCATGGATCTATTATACCATGGATCATGGATCTATTATACCATGGATCATGGATCTATTATACCATGGATCATGGATCTATTATACCATAGACCATGGATCTACCATGGAGCCACTATGGCTCTCTCTGCTGAGGAGCTGGCACACGCCACAGAGGATCGATCAGCTCTCATTTACAAGGGGAAAGGGCGCCCTGCTGTAGACCAAAGGCTAATTTATGAAGCCTTCAGTTGGAAAAGTGCCTACATCATGCAGAAGTGGAAGCGGGTGCATAATGTGATAGAGAAGTTGATCACAAAGAAATGCATGATTATGTGATCATTCAAAATGTGATTATAATGAATGAACAAAAGGAAATGCAGTGGAAATAGCTAGTTGATTTTTATGTTAAACATGTAGCCTACACCGCAGGTTTAACATGTGAGTTTAATTGGTTCCAGTTATAATTGTAAACTATTATAGATAGATATTTTTTTCCATCTGTCTTCTATAAGCTACAGGCTGAGCCCTTGCATAAGGAACATATATGGCAACTTGTGGAGCCTACAACAATGCCAATAACTGAGAAAAGGGATACACCAATGTAAAAGGGACCAGTTCTTTCATTTGGTAACGAATCAATGCACTCAATCTGTTCAGGGAAAATGTGGCCGCAACAGCGCTCTTGTATCTTGTATCTTGTATCTTAATTATTCACACATCCATTGATTTTCTTCTTCATTCCTCAAAAATGTCACTAAAGGTTATCATGGGTCAGCATTTAGAGCGCTCACATTGTTGGGATGCCACACATGACTTTCCAAAAAAACTGAGCCCCACCCGCAGTGACCCAACTGCTTCTAGCGTCACACTTACAAGGCATGCCAAAGAAGCATGATGTGTTGGCAATGTGTAAAGTTCACTATTTGAAGACAATGTACAGATTTTTTTCTCATCTGGGCCAGCCTGACTCACAGCTTATTGGACAGCTGACGAAATTCCAAAGTTGCCTCATCTCACACAGTTAATCAAACACGTTTTTCTATTATTGTTTAACCCGAGTGACCCTCTATACTATCTATCTTTCCCCACAATGATAAACGCTAACGCAATCATCCCAGGGTGAACTTACTATCACGACCTGTTATCAATATCCACAAGAAACCTATATTTGACCCTTGGCCTAGTTTTGTCAAGAATGTGAAGAAAATGTTTAGATCATCAAATAAAAAAAATACATATATTATGGTGTTAATGACATCATAACTATTGAAATTAAGTACTGTTGCCTCCAAACATGAGGCACACATTTATGGTTTAATCATTTGCTACTATATGCAACTAACAACAACCAACTAACTAACTTACTAACTAAACAACTAACTAACATTGCATAGGGAAATTCTTTTTACCAACAGCAAATTGAAAACTTATTTTCACATAAGACACACATGCCCACTAAATACATGGCTGTAGAACAAAAACATGGCGTGGGTGGAGAGACATTCGCACTGGCCACTTTAGTAATACTCATCAGGACAAAAAGCATGTAGTGTGTGACAGGAATCAATCCACACAGAACGATGCTCTAATTCAAACAACTGCAGCCTAGGACGGAATGAAAGAAGATTTAGGTGCTTCTTACCAGCCCCAGAGCAGTTTGTGCAGACCCACATCAGGGCCACGTGCCGCTGTAACTGGGAACACCAAGTCTCCTCCTGAACAGGACGACCCCCTCCACATCATTCACCAAAATTACCAAGAGGACAGAGGCTTTTTGTGTCGTGGATACGGTCAGGGCAAGATAACCCCTAACTTTGTGGAGGCTCTTTGTGGGGAAGCCTATTTATTCTTACGCATTCTTTTGCATGTTTTTATTCTGTCAAAATGTACGTTTACCATATCACTTTATTATTATTATTATTAATCATTTGACGTTGTACCTTACCGCTTGTACCTTACCAGTTCATAGTTTGTGGATTTTTGATCACATCACTGACAAAGGCAATAAAGCTGTTTCTGTGTCTGAAATGCGCAGGCTAAAACATAAAAGTCAGAGCTATAGGCTTAAACCAGAGCAAGACCTCTATAATACGCTTGAGTGTCGCCATAATCCATCAGTGATGCCATAGCCCAGGTTGAAACACTGGTAATGGGCACAGTGCAAAGGCGACACTGCTTTAATGTGCCAAGTGGAGCAGATACAGTAGACTACTAGACTGTGACAAATGCAGCAAATGAGACATGTAGTTTTACGGGCAAAATATGTGTAAAATAACAGCAAAAAAACAACACAAAAATTCTTAGTAGATCTGTTTTTGTTGTTGTTCTTTGTTGTAACGCGCTTCTAGTCACAAGCGTCCTCTGGGTTTAGTTCACTGTAGTGGTTGGAGATCCTCATTTGTTGCAGCGAGCTCACCAGCACGTCAAAGCGATGAGCCGCCGCTAAGAGCAAGGCCTGATGGGGATGTCAGTCCTACAGCGAGTGGGATGAGTCAGGCAGAACCGGGCCCAGTGAGGTGTGCCCTAATGCCAGGGTCCTTCAGTGGAATGGCCCCGGGACTGCAGTGCCACGCTTGCAATGGGGTCAATGGCAGGGACTGTTGGGTGCAGGATGCCAGGGCTAATTAAGGGAAGCCTATAGAGGAGCACTCTTTATGTAACTATGTTGTGATGACCTGGATGTACGTCTTACATATAATAATAACATATATATATTTGAATGATGTCTTACACTTTTTGCAAGAAATGATCAAACTTATGATCCGCAAATGTTGACCCTTCAAATTGTTTGTTAAGACTTGGCTCCACAAAGTCGTCATATTAATCTTATAGCTTTAAGTCCTTTCAACTGACAGCCACGTATTGCGCATTGAATAATAATGGCACCACAAATAACCTTTGTTTATTTATACTGGCAGAAAATACCTATGTTTTTTGTGCTAGTTTTTGTTTCATGTGGATAGGCCCAGTCTGTACAGAGATGTTGATCATAAACGAGGGCAATAAATCTACAATCTCACAGTTAGAAAGCAAATTCTACCATAGGATTCTGACCCGATTGCGTGCAAATAATTAAAAAAAATTAAACAAAACAAAACAAACAACGAGAACAAAAAGAGAGGCTTTTGGACACAGAATCTCAAATGTGAACGTGTACATGGGTATTTACCGACACATCTTAAGCCCTTGTGTAATGGCAGCAGGAGACAGGATGCATCACTTTGGCCTTGATGAATATGGGCTAAAGTAAATGCGCTGACACTGTGATCTTTGCCACTTGCCAATCTTATGCCAGTCTCATTTCACAGTCGTGCCCGGTTCTGTGCGAGTGCATCTGCTGCCCTGACATAACAGTGCATTGATTATCAGAGACAATGAACATCCATTAGCTAACATGGTGGGTGTAATCTATTTAGCAAATCGATACGTGATCTCTTTGCATAATGTACAGTACAATCAATGGGGTAACAGGATAACTGAACGTGTCATGGTACTTACTGAACAAAACATGACAAAGAAGGCCGACAGCAACCAAAAGCGTTAAAACACGACAACAAAATGATAACGGCAAGTTAAGAATCAATTAACAATCAGTTCAAATCAGACTTTAGAGGATCCATTAATCACTGTTAGCCTTGAACACGTGTAACTGTCATACTCATGTGCAATACTGACTTAACCATGTGCAATACTGACTTAATCATGTGCAATACCGTCATATTCATGTGCAATACTGTCATACCCATGTGCAATACTGACTTAACTATGTGCAATACTGACTTAACTATGTGCAATACCGTCATATTTATGTGCAATACTGACTTAATCATGTGCAATACCGTCATATTCATGTGCAATACTGTCATACCCATGTGCAATACTGACTTAACTATGTGCAATACTGACTTAACTATGTGCAATAATGTCATATTCATGTGCAATACTCATACGCAATAATGTCATATTCATGTGCAAAACTCATACGCAATAATGTCATATTCATGTGCATAGAACTGCTGTAAATAAGAGTGTTTACTTTACCACGATGATTAGTATTATTTTGTCTTATTTTAGCTTATTTTTATCTTTTTATTTTATTTATCTTTTTATTTTTCCCCCCTCTATTCCCTATAAGAATATGAGAGGTTTTGCACATAGGAGTTTTGTTTCTAAGAGTTTTTTCTATTAAGAGTGTTATCTGTTCTTTTCTTCTGTATCTACTTGCGTTGCAACACCGAAATTTCCCCATCGTGTGGACAAATAAAGGCATATCTTATATCATCTTATCCTAAATGTGGCCAAACTAAAAAGACAGTACTTTTTGTTTCATCTTTATGTTTCATCTTAGAATTCTGTGCACTTGGCCCTTTGCATGACCTATATAATGATCGTGTGCTTTCATAATGGAAATGCAGCGTGATTGGATTTGGCCGCTCACAATTTACCCAGAGACGGCAGCAGGAAATCCACCACACTGTGATTTGGCCGAATTGTTTTGGGGGGGGAAGCTTAAAATTTTAAGTCTTTCTGCTCCGGCTGAACAGAAATAAGTGTAGGTCGGGGGTGGAGCCGGCGCAGTAGGTTGAAATAAACGCTCGAGCTCTATTGCGAGACTCTTTGTATAGAATGTGGGTCGGGGAGGCGGGCGCGGCAGTCGAGTGGGTGCAGAGACGCTTTGAGACTTTTGACGTTTCAATTAGACGGTGCTGGCGGTGAGATCTTTGCGTGGCGTTAATTGCTGTATGTGGGATTGGGAGGGTCTGTGAAGTGACAACGTGCAATTTGAGGATTTCTCCCTCTCTCTCTCTTTTTGCCATTTATGCACAGCCCGTGTCGCCCGGCGCTTACGTACGTCCACATGGCCCACAATGGGTGCCAGCTCTAGTCGTGCGATTGGATTGCGGCCCGGTTGCGATGCTGCTGGTGTTTGTAAAAAGGCCCCGATAAAGCCACACTTAGAGGAATTTAATCGTGTGAGGTAAAAGGCAGTGGACTCAAGAGCAAGTGTGTTTAAGTAATCCAGAGCCTTCGTTGTTTAGGTCTTAAGATTTAGGTAAGCTGCATTGACAAAGATAGAATAATACTTTCTTTTTCTTTTTAGATCCAGCAAAAATCAACACTTGAATGTGTTAGTTCTAGAGTGAACAGGCCTAACCAGATATTGCCCCGGACATAAATGCCTCGCCCCGTAATGAGATGTAGCCAATAACTTAGATTAATGTGTCATGTCTTTTTGGAAAGATGCAAAGCAATAATGTTGCTATTATTATTGTGACAGTTAATTTGGCAACGGCAGCCATGCTTTCTTCAGTTGATCCCAGGGCAGCTGTGACATTTCCGACAGTTGTTGATGTACTGTAGTTTAAATTGATATAAGACAACTAAATATATAGATAATATGCAATTAAGTGCAAAAAAGTTGGCTTGAATTAACCTTGAATTAGTTAAAGATGCTCAAATCAAGATTGGGATAATTTTCTGAGTTCAAGTCATTTTATAGATACTCTTTGTATACAGTATATAATCTACATAATAAAAAAACATGAGATAAATGAGTAAAGTCCGTGCAACTACAATGGTGAAGCCATCTGTCTGCTCTGGTTGCCCGGAGACTGCTTTTGTGTACACTTTTGAGTGACTAAGACAGATTTGTATTCCTTTGTGGCCTGGAGTTAGAAACACTGTGCTCTCACACAAAGTGTGTCATAAACACATAATCAACACATAATCACTTATTTTACGCTTCAAAATGTTCTCAGCACAATGACAAATGTCTTTTGTGGACCGTATTGGTAATTGCAATTTCAATGACCCAATTTTGAATTTTGAATCTTCTTGCAGTCAGCAGCTGTGCGTCCCATTCAATACAGCACTATATATAGTAATCCTGGACAGCAGCTGTGAGTAGTCTTTCCTCTTTAGCAGTAGCGTCAGCACAAAACGCTATACGAGCCACAAATATCCCATTATTGGTTCCCAACTTTCCCATTCACTGCAGCGCTTGTTTTGCCATACTGCATTTAACCAAGCTAAAAACAACAACATGAACCTGCAAATCACACCGGACATACATAAATCAAATACGCTTCCATAATTTAAAGTCCAATTAATTGCACAGGTACAGGTATATTTAGGTCAATAGACACCACTGATTACTGTGTTCTACTTCATTTGCTTGTATTGTGTCTTCTTTACAGAAAAGTATTCAGAGCACAGACCAAAATATCATTCATTGCCAAGTGCTACTGAACTGACACAATTATGCAGTATAATTTAAGCCAAAGGAACAGCGTGGCCATGTTATGTGGGAGTGTGTGGCCCGTGTTGGACTTGGCATACACACTGGGCTGTTGCTTCATTTTACAGCACTGTGGACAGTTGGCAGAAATTAATATGAACTAATATGGGGTGTAAAATATAATAAATGTTACAATGACAAAAGTATATAAAATAAACTCTTTTGTGTTTTGTCCTCATTTATGTAAGGATTAACATGTTGGAGAGATTTTCTGGATCTGTAAATCGTAAGTGACCTATAACTTATAAGACCATAAATTATATTCTTCTTGCTAAGACTCATTATATATTAAGAACTGCTTAATGCTAATGCTAATATGCTTTTGCATATACAATGGTATAGTTTATTGTGATACTTTCTGTAGCAATATATCACACTTCCAAAGGTATTATCATGAGAAGCCAACACAGAGACATAAATCATTCTCTGACCTGCCCTTTCATATCTAAATATAAGAGGAAATCAATATATAAAAAACAACAAGTTAAAACACCAACAAATTGGTTTATAAATTAAGGTTAAAAAAAGAGAATCAATACCACATTATTTCTTGTGCGGCAGATTGTGTTTTGCTTGTAACAAAATATGGTTATAAATGACACAAATGAAGGCTTTTATGCTGTGTGTGTGCGTTAACACTATAGATGGCTGCAATAGGAAACATATGATGAGGGCAGGTTCACTCAAAGGATATATTGCAGTCCCTCCATCACATAGAGGGCAGGCCTGCACTGTGACGTACCAGCGCATCGATTATGGCTGATGCTACTGCAGTGTTTGCTCGCTGTGAGCTAAATTTAGAAAGCAAGGGTTCCCCTCTGCTGTCCTGGGCCAGCGCACTATTCTGCGTTCTGCTGCAGTGCCATGCTTTAATGTATGTTGTCAAGTTGGAAAGACATAACGCCCCATTAAAGATGACTCTCATATTTCTGTGTTTTTACAAGGCATTTCTGTCCCTGTTTCCATGCATTTGCACATACAAGAGAACACTGAAGGCTTTTGAGGTTTCCGTACGCTCTTTTCAATATATTTTATGTTTAAAGTACATTATGATTCAGAGCATCAGCCATTTCACATTCACATAAACAAAATGAAAGAGTCTATTCATCCCCCTTGAGACGACCACCATGAGCAGCAGTGAAATGGGTTGGTAATTGAACAGACACACTTGCTGATTGTGGCCAAGCTACACATGTTGTTCTTCTGGTCACACAAAGTCTGTCCCTGGTGTTGTACAATCAACAAGTCTCAAGAGCCTAAAGTAGGACACAGCGTGCTCGCCGCCTCCGCACACCACTCCCACACTATAGGGAAGGAACAGATTGAGTATGATTCACAGATATTAATGTTATTGGTACATGAAACAGTGCGATGTGAGCAGGAGGGCCTCGTCTTTAGCGGCCAGCCGGCAGACGACACATGGGGTCGTCTCCACAAACAACAGCCTCTCAGCTGCTTCACATCAGAGCTTCAGCACCTGTGGGACGAGCACAGCACCCGCCGTCTCCAACCAGAGCTGTCTAAACATTGTTTGTGAGATATCTGTGAACTAGGGCTGCAGGACAACAGCAATCACATTTCAATTACAATTTGAAGGGTTGTAATTATCAAAGTACAATGCTGCAGTTATTTAGGTTGTATCATTTTCTCTGTAGACAACAAAGCACACTATACATATAAAGGGTTTTGTACTATAAAGGCTAATTAAAACCAACTAAATCTAGGTCTAGCTGGTTTAGACCTGTTCTGGAAAGCATTTACTTTATATTTCTCTCCAATTCTAGATTATCAATGTTAATGTCTGGAGGTGTTAGAATGTGTGCAGTGAACTGATACTTTGCTAAAAAAAATAAAAATAATAATAATTTAATTGCCATCAAAATATTAGTCTTAGAAAACAGCATTTACATTTGCATCTACATTTTGTCAGCATTGATTAGGTATGAATAAAAGTACAACGTTCAATGGAAGATCCTATGGAAATAGTAAAAAAATATAACATATATTCCCATCTGTGTGGCGTCATATTAAAGGGGAAAAAATAAATATCCCGCAAACATGATCCCCAAGCCGACCAACACCCAAGACCTGCAGAAGGCTCAGCGGGCACAGCTCCTGACGGGTCGAGCCGGGCACAGCTCCTGACGGGTCGAGCGCCTGCCGGTCAGTGCCGAGGTCGCAGAGGTCAAATTTCTAATGCCGAAAGAGCAATAGTTTTTTTTTTTATAATTTGACGTCAATATTGAACTATATAGTAAGTAACATCTACCTTTAGCTTAGTGCAGATTTGGTACAGCCATACAGGCCTGTAAATATTATCTACTTACAGGACTAAACTTTCCATGACCTCAGAACTTTGTACATTACAGCATTTTCCAATCAATGAGTTTTAAGGCAGATAAACAGGTCATCCACCGACAAGAAAATCCATTGTTTCTAATGTAACGCGCAGCAGCATTTACCGAGGCCCAGCCCGTGATATCCAGAGGGACCTGAACACCACTACATCGATCACTTCCTGTTGTCGTTATGCCAGTGGATCAGGGCTCCTATTTACATAATCACAGTGACCTGTTCATCCTACCAACTAAAGGCCAAATGTATGGGTAAATAATGCTTAAGGTTGAATACAACTAGTCAAACTAATTATATAAATAAAGGCCAGCATGATTATTATATTGTTGACTGCAAAACTCATTAATGTACACCCAGTCCATAATCATAGGGCTGAGACATGAGAACAAGGCCAGTTTACAGTCACCAATTGACCGAATAAGCATATGTCAGATTCATGCTTTTCTAATTATTACTCAGTTTGGTGGGATAGTTTCCGTGGTAAATTTTTATCATCGTTCATCACAAGTAAAATAGCAGTTTGTGAAGAAAACTTGAAAAATAAAAGTTTAAAATGACAGGACGTATGAGCTGAGTTCTAAAAACAGAATCCCTCTGTGATGTCATCAATATGCGACATTCCATTAAAAGTGCAGGGACAATTTACACACAACTGACACATTTTAAGTTTAAACAATCATTTAACAAAATAAAGGTGCTTTCATTTGCCAAATCATAACTATTGTGTAATTTGTATGAATTTTGGCCCTTGTTTACAGTATGGTTGCTAGGTAACAGTTGTGGAATTACCTCCACCTGTCACATCTGCTGCTCATGTACAACCAGGAAGTACATGATAAAAGTCACCAAAACTGTAGAAAAGAGGCAACAATTTTAGTCAAATCTTGTTCACTATGTTTATGTGAAATGTATCGTCAAACCTATGTACCAACGATGGCCTAATGATCATGGGGTGAACAGTTTGATCCTCTTTTTCAGTCAGTGTGGTGGATTGATTTGGACAGAAAGAGCATGTGCATAAAAGACTCATCCATGATGCTATTTGTATTCATAACAGGTTTGTTATGCGTCTATAAGTCTCTCTAAGACTTGAGTAGTGATGTCAAGTTAATTGATTAATCGATAATCAAGCCTTTTATTATTACATTTTTTAATCTATTCATTTCTTTTATTGTTTTAGGTACTATTTATTGTTTTATTATTATCTTATGAGCACTGGTAGAGCACTTGTTTATTTGTTTGTTGTTAAATGGTTTTCACGTTCAAGTTTATAAAAGTGGATTGAATAAAACTACATTAAAAACATGTTTTCATTCAGAACATTGTATTTCATACAACTAAATTAATTAAGTACATTAAGGATTTCACAACATTTTGGTGCAAAACTGCCAAAAATTGTAACAATAATCATAACAGCCATGATGTGACAGTGTGACATCCCTAGTTCAAGCACCTTATGTCAGGCGTGCTTATGTCATCCCAGCTTCCTAAAATCTCAACACAGCATCGTGAAATGCCTGGGCACATGGAGGCTATGGTGCTATTCTGCAGCATTATTCATGCCTCCTGAATGTCACTGAGCAATAGTTTGATTACAGACGAGATGGAAGCGGCGAGCCTCATCAAAGACCTGCCGGTGATGTTTAATACCAGTGTGTGACCTGTTATGGCAGTGGCTATGTAATGAAACTGCACCCAGGCATTGACTTTTAATGGCGACCTTTATGTTGAGACAATTATGCAACAGTTATCTCACAGAGGAATCTCACACCAGAATCGTGTTTACCTGCTTTCCTCTTCCAAGAACTGACTCCTTTGTGTGGCTTACTCAGCAGACGCAAAAGTCAGCATGCAAAATATGCTCGGCTGACCTTTTCGTGTTGAATAATGGCAAATTATTACTGCTTCTGTAATGTACCGTAACATCCGGCAGTCGCTCCACAGAGAGACACATTATTTGAGTTTGTTTAACTTCATTCATACAAAATAATTCTCTCTGGCTTCAGTCACGTGGGTTGGTAAAATGTAGTAAACGTTTTATATAGTGAGTCTTTACAAACTCGTATTATATAAATACATATACAGTGAACTAGAAGGAAGTAACTACATACATGGACCAACATTTTTTGTGGTATTTTTGTGTATCTGTATTCTGTCAAAAATACCAAATCTTTAAAAAACAAACAAAACTATTACCTTACACAGTATTGTGGTCAAAATGTATAATCAAATTGTATATAATTTATAGTTCTGTGGGTTTTATTCTGAAAGAAACAGGGATCTTGGCTACAGCTGGCTTTATTAATTGTTATAATTGATGAGAACAAACGATGTGACCAAGTACTCCCGGTTCGCTCACATGCTCCAGAGCACAATGTTCTGAGTAGAAGAAGTCAACAAGTGTTATCAACTGCTTAATATGGACCGACGTTATGTCAAACAATAGATGTGACGTGTGCTTGTGCGAAGATTGCATAAGCTTGGGAGCAAAACCTACCGCTCTATTATTCATCAAAGAACCGACATGATTCCAGTGATAATCCTGTTAAAGACGCCAAAATAACCGCCTTTTTACACAACGCGACAAATGCAATTATTCCTCGCTTTGTATTCCTTTTTCACAAAATCCGGAAAAATCGTCAAATAACAATAAAACACACTGAGCAACAAGTAAGTTCCACATGACTGTAGTATGTCATAAATGATAGACTTCCCCGACACTGAAATGAAAATATCGTATTGACTCAAACACGCTGAAATAACTAGTCAAATGTAACTAAAATGTAGTAATCCATGTAAACAAAAAAAACCTCCATTATTGTTAATATTTGATTCATTTGATATAGTATAGCCTCCACGCAAAGATGCTTAGGGCTCGCGAGACAGTGATATCAATATGGTGCGCGTGATTTTCTGCAATATTCCACTGCTTTCACGAACCAAATACATTTTAACAACAGCATTCCTTTGTTAAACCGCTATCTGCTCAAACTTAAAATGAAAAATGCCCATTTTAATAATCAACAACACTGATTATGTCAAATGTATCTCTGAACAAGCAGTAAAACTATAGCGCTGCCACGTAATCATTTAATAAATACTTAATGCTGATATATCGATATATCGTTACGGGCAGCCCACAATGTCAACACTGTATCACCAGATTTTATATCACGATGAATTGATATTTCTTTATTTTAAGCATGCAAAGATTATTAATTTGCCCCTCATTTTTAATCTTTTTTGGTATTTATTATTTACTTCTGTGCCTACTTTGTGTTGCAACACTGGAATTTCCCCATTGTGGGACAAATAAAGGCTTATTTGATCTTATCTTATCTTAAATCTGTTCATTTTTGTGTTTGCTTTTGAGCTTCTTTTAATGGCTCAAGGATTCAACTTTAAGCATAAACCGTTCACTCCTGATGTGCTGTTTCTGACCGTCCGTAACTTTCCTCAGTAATATTCTTTATGCATCTTGAACAGACTTTCAACATTCCCTGCGGGCGGTTACTCGGTATGAAAATTGACAGCGTGAGAATGGTTTGGCTTTGGTGTCGGTGCAGGGATGGAGCGCACATACACGGGGGATGGCATGAGTGTGGTCAGGAGCTGGTCGTGGAGGGGGGAAGGAGGCTGATGGTCGACACGCAGCCACTCACTTGGCCAGCTTGGTCTCGATCTGTTGCCGGATCTGCTGCCGCTCCTGGTCGCTGCGCACGGGGAAGATGTTGCGGTCCTCCAGCTCCTGTTGGCTCGGCCGGTTCCTGAGCTTCACCGCCAGCAGCTCTTTCCTCATTCTGCGTGGGAGTGTTCCTGTGTTGAGGATGGTTTGAAAAAAAAAAAGACGGTTTTATAATTATGATTGTAGATGCACTCAGTGAACTGATGTTTTTCAGCACAAAGTCAACTTTTGTGCCGTCCCTTCCCGGCTCCACTTGTCCCTAACCTCAATTACGCAGAGCAATTAAACACTCCCATACATGTTTTCAATAACAGAGAATTCTCAAACTGCGGTGTGAGTGCTGATGCAGGACTGCAGCTTCGTCACTCAATATTTGGGATGGTTCAAGTTTGTTTTTTTCTGTTTGGTTCTGAATTGGACGTCGGTATTTAGTTCTGTCCATTTTCTGTACACGCTAATCTTTATTTCAGTTCTTCTACTTTAAGTTCTAGTAATTATCTGACAAACGAAAATCTATGACAACATCTAGTTAATTCATGTTTAATCAGTCAGAAAAAATGCATTCCTTGTGCTTATTAACCTTGTGTACCTTGTGTACCCACCAAACAAACCCAAAATGCCCTTTAAAGTAACATAATTCCCTGAGGTGGGTTTGTGACATCAGACTGTGCCATAGTTGTGGGGGAAAAAAACACAGATTATTGTTATTAAGCCATTCCAGTGGGGATTTAGCATTTTGTTAGGAAAACTATGACTAGCAGGTCATCCGCCCCGCAGAGAGCAAAGAGCAAGAGTAGAAAGTGCAGTATTTTAGGACTTCATATTCAAAAACCTTTCTGCAGCAACCCATTTCCCAAGACAATGTATCACAAAACAAAATAATTTGTTTTAGACAACCATTGTAGCTTATGTCTACTTGTACTTGCATAAGTATAATTACTACACAATAGTTCTGTTTATTCATTCAAATGAATCATAACACACACCACACACCACACGTCCAACTCCCAGCTTCCTCAGTATGTCCAAGTCCAGGAACTGCCCATAAAGCCCAAAGTCTGACAAAACAATCCTCTCAAGTGTGTCCTGTCAGCCCCTCAGTATGTGATCCACTCGAATGGAGGGGCAGATAACATGCCGTGTGCAGTAACTCGCAATAGGACTCTTTTTTCCAGTAGAATTAAATGCATCTTTGTGTCTGTAAATATGTTGTCGCCTTTTGTATAAGTGTATTTCTCTGGGTATAAGCCAAACACGAACACATTTGAGTCCAATATCAATTGCTTGGGCATTATTTATTCAGTTACATTATTCATATCCTCCCAGAACAGTGCAATGTTTCTACAGTACCACATTCAATAAACCGGTGTTCCTTCGCACTCACTACAACATCGAGAATACTTACAGTTTCCGCTGCCACAACTGGAACCGTTACACACACTCGCGGTTCTCTTTTTTTTGAATGACTCAAGTTAAACACACGTTGGATCAACTGTAGAAATGTCTTGAGGAGTAACAAATGACTCGCAATGTCCAATTCTTTCACCCAAGTTCTGGGACACTAACTATTTCTTGTCCACGCGGCGTCCATCTGTTCCCCGCAAACATCTGTCTTAAACCCTTTGACTGGGCGGTGTTCCCCCGGGTCGACAGACGTGTGCACTGACTGCCACTGACCTACATGGACGGCCTGCGGATTTAGGGCACAGATGTGGACCAGCGGGACTGTCAACGCAACTGAGACGCACAGCAAATCTCCCGCCGCGTTCCCATTGGCAACAGAGATTACGCGGCGCAGCACCGTTGTACACTGACAGGCAGCATTAGGACCACATGCAGCTGGACACAGACCAGGGGATGAAACTAGAACCTAACCAAGCGCATAAACGGACCAAGTCAAGGCGTAAGTCCATGTCTGACACAGTACTACAAGTAGGACAAGGAGACAAGGACGTAAGCAGTGGTGGGAAGTACAAAAAAATGGATGCTTTCTCTATATTTGAGAGCAAGTATATGTACTTTTTACTCCATTAGAATTGTTAATATGACTGAATAGTGGAGTATATAGGAGCAGATGTATTCAAAAAGCCCAGATTCAGAACCAAAGTAATGGAATGATCTTGACGCAGTATCAAAGAATCAATAACTGCGTTTAAGAGAGACATGAAAACGTATCATAATAAGTATAAAAAATAAATTTAGGTTGAGAGAAAAGACCAGAAATCTGTTTGCAATGTATTTTTGTATGTTATTATTGCAAATGTTTATTGTAATGTGTTTTAAAATATCAGGGTGAGAGAGCGAGAGAGAGAGAGAGAGAGAGAGAGAGAGAGAGAGAGAGAGAGAGAGAGAGAGATTGCTCTTCCTTCTGCTCCTTTTCATTCATTAGTTGTGTAACTGTATATCACTGATCATGTGTTTTATATGTTATGAATGAAATACAATTAAATAAAATGTAAATGGCAGAAGGGTTATTATTTAACATCTCCATGGTGACATCCTGCCTAAAGTTTTGGGTGAAAGGAAATTGCTTTTTCTGATTTCAGGCGTTGCAGAAATACATTGAATCGAACTGAATTAAAATGTAATGAAATAAAAATAAAAAGATTAAGAAGCTTTTGTTGTTTTTTTTCCCTTTTAAATCCAGACAACATTTGACAATTTGATAGTTCTCTGAAATGTGTGAAATACTTTTTACTCTAAAAGTACATTTTAACTGAATTGATTTGAAAAAAAAAAAGATTGAGATACTTTTACTTGTTTTGCTCCTTTTTACTTTTGCTTCAGTAACATAATGTAGTTCTTCTTTCACCAGTGCATTAGCATATTTAAACCAGGACCCAGAACTGAGCTGAGTCTTTAAACCATGACAAAAATGTGTCAATCTATAGTATAAACATAATTAGTACCAGTGTTGTAAAGTAAAAACTATAAAAAAAAAAAAGACTGTCATACCTGTCATACAGTCGTACCTGTACCACAGTTTGAGATCAACACTGCTTTGTCAATGTGTTCAGCAGAAAGTCTCAAGGCTACACAAAGAGCGTTGTACAGTCACATGGGCCTACCAGAGATCACAGAGTCGTTCCAGCTGTCCGGATCACTCAAGTACTCGTCCAGACGCCAGTTCTCCTTGTTCTCATCACATTCCTTCTTGTTATCGGTTCTCTGATCACCGCTGTTCTCCTTCTCAGTGCTGGAGGTACGGGACAGCCGGCCTTCGAATCGCCGTTTGGGAGAAGAGCGGACCTCTTTACCCTGGAAACTGAGGAGATAACACAAGAAAGCTGACCAAAGGCAAATTATGTATCATTATCAATCTTATAATATTCCTTTTGATGCAAATAATAAAAGCCAAAGCCAAAGAAGAGGCAAAATATGTATAGAAATAGCCAAAAGTAATATGGAAAGCACAGGTTTACTGTTACCCAACCAGCTCAAGGGGTCTATTTTCAACCTTCTACTTTGCAGACAGCAAATACGTTTTCATTTATTATTTTTGGTCAACTGGACATCGATAACTAAACATGACATACATAACAAATCAAAACTAGCTCATGGCTCACTGTACTTTGAACACTTAAAAATCAGCTGTATGAGACATTACGGTCCCTTTATGCAACTATCTGCAAAGCTGAGTCCTCAGTGCCTTTATAATGCTCTCATAGGATTAAACTCATCCACCATACAAATATAATAATAAGATAATAATGCAAACCATTACATTAGTCCTAATAATCATAGGTTACGTTGATGCCTTTTAGCTACATAATAATCAAGTATATTATTTGTAATTTTTTTGTCACTTCTTAGTAATGTTTACTGTCAATGTGTTTAGGTCTGTATTGTGGGTTATGCTCATGTTTTGTCTGCAAATACCTGTAATCACATGGTGGTAATAATAAAATAAAACAGTCCATGACCCGGCAGAACCTTTTCAGCAATATTCATATTGTCTCATTTCATATTATCTTAAATAGTACATAAATTACAAATATCTAGTTTCAACAAAAGCAACACAAATAAAATGATATGTTTGAGTGAACAAGTTGAATGTGACTGTGATTCCAATTAGTGTGGTAAAATCCCCTGACCAACAACACGTCTTTATCGTATGAGTCAGTCTGTTTTCAATAATCACAGCTATTAACACCACATCTTGACTTTTAACAGTTATTACATAATGACTAATGTGATTCCAGGTTACGTTGTCGTGTTTGTCCATTAAGTCATCCTAGACACTTAAAAAATATCCAAAATAATACAAAGAAAAAGACAAAAAGCAAAGAAAAAATGTGTGCATGCCTATGACGGGTGTCTAAAACATATATATATATATATATATATATATATATATATATATATATATATATATATGTGTAAGAAGGGTCAAACCAGCACCTGTCCTGCCTGTGTTTGCTGGCCAGTGCCCGGTGCAGCTCTTCTATGATGCAGCTGGGAGGTAGCTGAGGGTTCAGCGCCCCCAGGTGGGGAGAACCCGACGGTGTGGAAATGCGGCCTCTCAACAATGAGCCATGGGGGTCTTTGGGTAGAGTGAAGTTCCTGGGTAAAGTTGCCGGAGACTTCTTTGTTGGCACTGGGGGAGCGGCTGATATAAAGACATGTGAGTCAGACCTTTGCATAATTACGCCTTTGAAATCAGTGATGTTTTTGAATGACTGACCATCAAGGCTGCCCAGTCTGGGAAGCAGTTTGACTGGGAGTGTCGGAGGAGGAGGGGTACTGGCTCGTCTCTGTGGCTGTTTCACTACCACTTCCTGTTTGACTTCAGTTGACTCCTCTTTCCCCACCGGTTGCTCTTCAGTGGGGTCGCTAATGGTGTCACCTTCCCCTTCTTCAGTAGGGCTGGGGTCTGCCATGGTCCTTGTGTCTGCCTCTGTCACATCTTGAACTGTTGAAAGAGTCAAGCAGAGGATGGGTTATTGAGATGTGTCTGTCTCCATCTAGTGGACAAACAAAGATTCTTGCATTGTTAATAAAATTGCCTACATAATGTTTTCTGTTACGATACATGGATCATTTAAGCAATTGTTTAAAAAGTATCAAGAAAAGGAATTGACCAAGCTTTCATCTTTACACACAGGTGTAGGCAGTAGTTGAAGTAGCAGAATATCTTCTTGTAAAGCAGCAGTCTAAGCGGTTGTGTACCTGTGGAGCCCTCCAGATCACTGCCCAGCTCATCGTTGTTACAGGCCAGCGGGGCAACAGGCTCCTCGTCTGGGTCCTCTCCATCCGAATGTGTGGGTGTCTCTACATCCTCACTGTTTGCCCCACAGTGAAGATCTGACTCTGCATGTAATGCAGAGGAGCAAAGGTTAATCCTTCATTAGAAGAATAAGTCTGAAGTGCTTCATAATAAGTGAGTCATGCTGCACCTCTCTCTGCCTCCCCAGGGCTTTGCTTCAACAAGTCATCTCTTTTCTGTCGCATAGTAGTCTTCTTATCCACAGCTAAAACAACAAACACTTATTTATGGTCCTCATCCATACAGATGCATACTGTAGTTTTATATGGTAACATACTGTATTAAACAGTTTGTGTTTATTTTTTGTTGAATCCCACATTTGAATGTGATCACACATCAAACTCACCTGCAACAGGCTTCAGCTTCTCGTTCTTCTTTTTCCTCCATTTCCAGGGTTTGAAGATGCGTCCAAGGCTGGCCAGTTTACTATTGCGACGGACTGGAGGTGTACGAACCCCTGAGACAAGACAACCTGAGTGCATCGACCTCTGCTGGTCCATCACATCTACAACAAAAACACAGCTACATTAGTAAATATCGAGTACTTGTCAGTATGTTTGTGAAGGCCCACAGAATCCCACTAATGGTGTTATAGTTATAGTACAAAGCAAGTCATTTTAGAGGCTACTGACAGTAATTCTGGCCCTGAAAGAGGAAAAGACTATGTGTGTGACTCACATGGTTTGAGGGGAACCAGAATGCCTCCAAAAATACAAGCAAAGACCATCTTTAAAATACAGTTTGAAAGCTGTTAAAATCAGCTCCACAGGGAGTGCTATACGGCCAGTGTGCACTGCACACTGCACACACTTAAAGTGTTCACTCTCATTGATGAATCTAGGAAAAGGACCCAGGAATCCACTCGCGCTTGACACTACTAACAGCAGCTTTGTGGCCATCTCTCACATGCTGTTGTAACTCTGGTGAAAGTGTTTGTAATTACAGGTCGTGTATGAGAGCCATTCCGATATCATGCTGCTGTCATCACAGTAACAAACTGTTAGAAGCCTATAGACCCGTAAGAAAACAATAGTAACACTTTCATTAGCATTCTTCATGTTTGTTCAGCCCATGTGTTTAGTTGAACAGATCTACTTACTAAATGTTTCCCACTGACTATTCTCATTGATTCATTAGCTGAATCTTTGCCCTTTTGACCATTCTTCAAACTATTAAATGGCATAT
Organism: Eucyclogobius newberryi; assembly: GCF_026437365.1. Classification (NCBI taxonomy): domain Eukaryota; kingdom Metazoa; phylum Chordata; class Actinopteri; order Gobiiformes; family Gobiidae; genus Eucyclogobius; species Eucyclogobius newberryi. The sequence goes on from NW_027315823.1 coordinate 10,216,321, forward strand.
TTTAGTTTTCATCCTGAGGTTTTGGTTGCCTATGCAGTGCATGTGCAGGAACGCCTAGAGAATGCTGCACTATTTCTTTCAAACACTAATTTGAAAAAATACACATCAGTTGGGACCGTGCACTGACTGAAATAAACAATGTTATAATTTGTAAAGTAATACAAGAGCCAGTACAGATGGGGTAAAACCAGCAGTTGAGTCGACCGCCCACTGCTCATCTCCATCTGCCACAGCAAGTGTCAAGTGGAGATTAAAGCTGTTTGAACAAGAGGGATAAACTGCCTTTAAGTGTACTCTTCAAGGGGTGCAGCAGCCAATCAGTTTGTTCACAGAAAAGACTGATAATCAATGGCTTCTGGCTTTACCGTGTTCCTTTAAAGCCATGTGTGTCTGTGCAGAAGCATCACGAAGATGGGCAGAGAGAAAGGATCCTTGGAGAAGGGCTAGAAATAGGCCCTCCTACACGGTCTGACTCCAACCCAACAACAAGCTGACACCACAGGGAGCTTTCACTGTGCAGAACTGTGCATCAATCCAGAAGACACATTTAGCTCTACAACAGTGTCAATAACCAGTGATGGGAAGAATACTTTAGCTACTGAACACTGGATACTGAATACATGCATTATAATGTATTTGTAACATATTTTGTCAGAGTACTGTAAAATATGTTCAGATGATTAAAATAGCTTTTTGTGTCACCCTTTGTTATGCATTTATTTATAAGATAGAAAAGCGTTACCATAAATTAGAGAAGGAAAGAATGCACACGTAAGATCTGCGTTTTCTGTTTTCTCACTAATTCAGTGGAAGTTTGAAGCCTATATTTCATGATCAAATACAATGTTTTCCTCAGATTTTAGAGAATAAACTTACCAGTACTTTAAAATAGTATTCTGAATATGTATTTTCACGGTAACATCTGGCAACATGTCACAAGCAGGTTGCAAGGATGTAATATCAGCTTTACGTCAAACAAGAAAAGAAATCATTGTTTTAGTGGCGCACAATGGATATTGTGTGTAGATCTACACCGCTCACGATAGTAGACAACACATGGCTTAGCACATAATGTCAGCCGCTCAACTCGCTCATCTCTGATGGAGAGAACAGGGCTGTTCGAGCTGCCCAGAATGTAAAACTGAACAGTACAAGTCAGCCCTGCATTAACAACTCAAAAACATGTTATAGTATCAAAACAGAAAAGACTTTTGTTCATAAAAGTCTCCCCGAGGCTCTGTGACAACTGCTCACAATGAGAGCCAGGTCATTTGTCTGAATCGTGTCTGTGCAGCTTTGATGTGCATGGTGAGGAATTCAGGTCAAGCGTGCAGTGAGCGTAGCAGCACGCCCAGGGTCAGGCTGCTGTTGCCATGGTTACTGCGGCTGATGCTGCTGTAAAGGCCCTTGGAGGCAGAAAATCACCACAGCATAAGGAATGGGGAGTTGCTGGGTGGAAGAGAAGGAGAGATGGAGAGCTGTAGCCAATTACAAACGCCCATGTAACGATGCATAATGTAAGGCTATCAGCTGTTCAAATATTTATCAGGTTCGGACTCATACATTTTCTTACAAGATGCCATAAGACTTTAGCTTTTTACTTTCATAATGCCAAACAAGTAGTTTAACAAGTAGCTGCTGGGTGTTAAGTAAGCTAATGCAACTTGTATCTTCAACATAATTGTAATAACCTGTTTAATCTTTGTTTATTGTTATTGTAAATCATTATGAATAGTCTTGTCTTGATTCAGCTTGCACTGTCTACTCTAAAATGCATTTAATATTGCCACATTTGACAGAGTAATCTCTCTTACAATGTTGCTTTGGATGTAAACAAACTGCTTGACATTTCAATTGTTAAGATATTTTTTACGCGCAAATTTACCCTTTTTTTTAAAACTAATTGCATGTATTTTGGCACTGTCAAAAGTTGGATGCATTATTTATGCAATTGCTAATTCAAAAACATTTGCAATTAATGTCCATACAAGGGCACAATTTAGGAAAATCACAAATTGAGAAACAGGATGCAGAAACTGCATCTGTAACCAAAACATCTGTTAGGAGATGCACTCACCTACCATTCGCTGATTCTCGGCTCAAATCCCAGCTCTGCACAAAGCTATCCACAAGAAGCCTGCGTTCACGAGCAAAACACACAAAGAACCTGCACTGCTCCACCACCACGGAACTACTCCGTTATGTAGCTGTCATAGTGCTGCTGTCTCCGCTCCAGTGGAGATTGGAAACTAGGAGGGAACAGATGCAAAGAGCGCAGAGCAGTTGCATCTACTGCTCGCGCTCTGTGCCATGTGGACCCCGCCCCTGTGTGTATGTGCACTGCGCGGGAGGAGCAGATTTAAATCCTCTACTGTAATATGGTGGGTGGATGGATCAACACTGACACACAACTGTTTCATAGTCTAATGTCAAGCGAATGAGTAGTTGGCATTTAACTGTCACGTAAAATTGCAGATATATAGTTGGGGTATATTGAAAAACCCATTTCCAAATAGCAAAACAGACAACCAGACTCCCACTCTGGAAGCATCAACACGTTTGATGTACTTTCCATTTAACAACTATTAATAATTAAGACGTACAGCATGTAATGTGATTTTCAACACAAACAAAAGTGGTTGAAGGACTGTTCCTTGAGTGACTTTGCTCCATACAATCCATCAGTACACACATTATTAATAATGCAGACAACCAGAGCTGGTGTGTAAACAAAGCATTTGTGGTTTAGATCAATACACAGAGTCTGGTACTTAAACTGCAGAAGGGCTGACTTCATCAGACATGATAAAAGTCAATGTCTCAATCTGTCCACAGGGACACAGCTTTGTGCAGCCTCCATCCAGGCTACACAACACATCACATTCAACCTTACCTGCTCCTCAATGAAGGCCATATATTAACCATGACCTATTCAAATTACTACATTTTTCAAACTTCATGATGCTTCTCTGTTCCCTTCTTTAGACATGCTGAATCCACAGTGACAGATTACAGAGGAGACCTGCTGGAGCTGAATGGAGGGAGCACGCTGCCTTGGGTATTCCACTGGATACCAGAAAGATAAAACAAATGTGTGCATATTTTAAATATATTTTCTTCTTAGGCCCTGACCAGTGACTGTCCATCTTCTGTCCAAGCTGCTTTGGAACTCAATAAGTCCTACACTAGTGCTCCTGTGTGGAACGTGGTGTTCATTGTACAAAATGAAAAAAATAAGAAGAATAAAACACATTAAAATAATGGTATTGAGCCAGTCTACTTTGGACTGCTTAAGGGCATACAAGTGATCTGATTGCTGCTCTGTTTCCATACAAATACACCCTTGTTGTGGGATGAGGCTGTCAATGGGATCAGCTGCAGAATGCTCTGTGGTATACATAAGTACAACATACTGCTTTTACTGTGCACTGAAAAGAATTAGGTCAGCGCATGCAACATTCATGCAAGATACACTATGTGTAAATGCTCGCTTGAGTCCAGGAGCTATGCTCACACGTCTGTTGCTGGGTGGATTTCACCAATTCATCTCACACTATTGATTTAAAGGTAATTTTTAACCCTGTGTTAGAAACAACATGCTAAGAAGCTATAGTAAAGCCACAATGACATTGACATCCACTCATCTTTAATGGTGAGCACAAGTGGAAAATGGAAGATTGGCTGGTTCCGATTTGAAATGAAGAACATTAAACAGTAAATGTACTGGTGGAGTAGTGACTCGCTGTTCAGAGAGGACAGATTGTTAGGTTGGTGGGGGAGGGGCGAGTTGTTTATGGGGGATGAGGGATGTACACTTTGACAGTTTATACTCTGCTGTTTCAAACTCCACTTCAAAATTAAGGAATATACTTGATTCTCAACACCAATGTCGATAGGACAAAAAAGGTTTTTTTAGGTCACGGTCCAGTTCTGATGAAGCTCAATATCATTTTAAGGTAAAATGTTTTCTGGTTATTGTGATTTTTTTTAGTCCTTTGTCATTATAAAATAAAATAAATAAAGGAAAGTCAAGTTGTATAGCCATAAAAATAACAGATGTGCTAAGCAGCTGCCATATGATGCCTAAATGATGACGTCAATTTGTCCACCAAAAATAATTTGTACATTACAATGTAGTTTTGCCGTTTTTCAAAAATGATGTATTAGGATAGGACACTATATATGTATATGTAATATATTAGCACTGACAATTTAGATAAGTCATTATATAAATAGTTCAAAATATCCAATTTATAGTGATTTTACCCCTGTGTGATTGAAGTTGCACTTGTACAATGTAATTCCTGTTTAATATGATCATGACGCATTTATAACTTTAAAGTCGTGTTAAGCTGCAAAACAAATTCTATTACCACATACAGTACATTCTAGGTCACTAAAAAGCAACAATAACCCGTTTTGTATGCACTGGCGCCTGCTGAAGGCTGACATCATGTGCACTGCAGTCAGTGTGACCCAGGGACGTCTCTGCTCAGCTCACAGTGGCATGGGGGATGAGTTGGCATAAAATAGCAATGGTGCATTTGAATTAGTGACTACGTACTCAATAATCGATGTAAGTCTCAAGGGGACCAAACTATTACCACCTCTGCAAAGTCACACTTTCATTTATAGTCCCACATTAGAGTCAAACAGCTCCAGCACAGCTCCACATTAATCACTCCAGTGCTGGCCAAGCTGAATCCTTTATCTACGGCTTTCAGGTGCACGACTTTGCAAATGACAAAAGGCACAGAATCAAATGTTAGGGGATTTTTTTTCCAGCTGCATGCCGCTTCAAAATATGTGATATGCAATATGACGTAATAATAATAATAATAATAATAATAATCATGTTCCTTGACCCTCATATTAATTGATCTCAACACTATTTATATAATTGTATTTTGTCTTATTAAAAATAAAATTAAAATGGATTTCAATTACGACTTTAAATCATTGCCATATAACACACACCACACACACACACACACACACACACACACACACGCACCACATACACACACACACACACACACACACACACACACACAAATAAGTGTAATGGCACTAATTTGACACCTTCAAAAGAGCTATGGCTGGTTCTGATGCTCAAAATCGCAGTGACCCCCCCGACCACACCATAGTGGTTTTAGGTTGGTTATCAGTAGATTAACCATGTTTTGTTATTTTAGCTGAGATGTCTCTACTTTGTTGCCCATTTAAGGAGATGGTCCACTATGTGAAAGCTCCAAATAATCATCCCAGAGTAGAAGTTTAGTTTACATCACCAAACTGAGGGAACTCGGGCACATTTTTCAAACGCATCTTTGAGACAAACCCCACCAAATTACATTAATGAAAAGAGAGCAGATAAGGCAATCCTCTAAGTGCTGTCTCACGAGTTTCACTGTTACGTAACCATAACAACCACAACAACGTGACAAGAACGCAAATGCCTCCAGTTGACAGGATTCAGGAGATGCAGCGGCGTGCATGCCTAAACCTAACCATCTGTAAAACACAGAAAGGCCACGAGATCTTTTAGTCTGAAATCATGTTTGAATGTTTTGCCAGTTTTGAACAACTATCAGAAGTTTGCAAGGCTTCAGTAAAAAAACAAAACCAAAGGTAATTTAAGAAGACAGTTGATATTTTGTGTTGGCAATCCCAGTTCACGCTAATAGTATTAAACTCTTTTTAGGACTTGAACGTTGCGACACATGAACACAAATCTCAAGAGCTCCTGCTGCAAACAGATTAAGCAGAGAGAGTTCACTTTCAAACTAAAGAAATATTGTACAGAGCAGCTTGTTATAGTTTAAACGCAATGAGTGCAGACACAAAGCCAAAATGTGTCCGCTCACATCTTAGATCAGGGACGGTGCCAGCAACTAATCACCAATGGTTTATTTTACCTTGGCTAGACTACCTGCTTCTAATACAAGAAAACCGCATAGGTTTAGAAAAAAAAACAACAACAGTATATTTCTTTAATCGGCTGTGAACATGCAGGTCCACACTTTTTACAGAAAGAGCAGTATAGCTGGCAGTGGTGGTCCCTCCGTCATGTTAAGAGAAAGGTCTCCTCGGCATCCATGTCCTCTCCTCCGTCTAGTCACCATGGCAACAGCCCATAGCCTCACACTCTCCTTCACATCTCCTGCTGTCCATGTCCAATGTCACTCGTTTTGTGGAAAAGGGTTCGCAGTTCGAAGAGACATTACACAGATTTTTCAAATAAATTAAAGGAAATCTATTAGCCCAATGAATCTGAAAAGCTTTTATTGCCATTGTCAATTAAAAGCCACAATCCAGGAACTTGCTTTGGCATCAACGCGCAACATACAACAACGAGGACGAAGAAGAATAGCGGGATGTGGCCAATAAGGCGTGCATTGAATTAAAAACGCAGAACTAATCAAATAAAAGCAACTGCCACAAATTGGATACGCCTCTCGTGTCGTCCTCAAATGCTTAAAATGTGTCGATTATCTGCTGCAAACCCCAGCAGGTCCTTGTAAGGGAAAGTTTAGGCAGAATGACGCACGTTTACAACGAGCGCCTACGTTTTGCGCATTTAAATGAACCTGTATCAAGACAAATCCTAGTGAAATGGGCACACATTGAGCTACCACCACCATCATCACCACCATCATCATCATCATCATCATCATCATCAGCGCGTGTTATTCCCGTGCACACACGCAGTGAGCGTTAAAGCGCGCGCACATGACAGGTGTCACCGCGTCCCGCCGCCTCACCGTCTCCGTGCGCCTCAGCCAAGCGGACCTCGGTGATGCTGCTCGGGTCACTGTGGGACCGTCCCCTCTGCAACACGCAGTCCTCCCCCGGCCCGTCCGAAGAGGCCATCGTGGAGCCCAAAAACACACGCGACAGGGATGGGAGCCAAGGTCACACTGGCGCATCAAACATGGTGTGGGGGAATTAAAAATGAAGGAGCTAATTGGGTGAGGCTCGCGCTGGACGGCCGCAGCTCCCGCTCCCCAGAAGCAGCACTGATGGGGAAATCCATCACGCGCGCAGCATTGTGACGCCTTCACGCACTCCCAGTTAACCCTTGGAGCCCAATGCAGCACTACAAGATGAATGTGAGGCAAGTTTATCAACAGATGAAAGAAAATCAACGTTTCTACAATGAGCCTGTGTTTTTTTAAGTTCAATACGCGTCCTGGCAAACGTGGGGTTAATGTGGCAGCGGGGCTATAATATAATATAATATAATGGATCCATAGGCAACCCCTGTTTAGGATAAGATTGGAATAAGTGTGACTTGTGAAGGTGGAATAGATCTCATCCACAGCGCTCTTGAAGAGTGTGTATTACTGTTGTTCAGCTCTCTGGGGCGGAAACATTGCTCAACCAAATCAAACTGTAGTATGTTGTTCTTTTTACAGACAACACTGCATCCTTTCATTTCAAACAACTTTTACACTGACCATGATACATGCCCACTGTGAGGTAGCAATGTGACCCAACAGAGGATGAATCATGAAAGGGTCATTATAGGAACCTTCAAGATTCATCTGACAGGGACCTTTAAAAAAAAGAACCTGTGAAATGATGTGATTGGTTGCTTATTGATTTATATAATTCCATATGCACCGGTACATTACTGACAAAAGAAGGGGAAAAAACAGTGTAACATTTATTAGAACAATTTTTGAAGAGAGTTGCAGTTCAGTTTAGTTTCCTTTTGTTCACCACAGGTCATTCACTCTGGTACATGGTTCAGTCTACAGCCTAGTCTGGTTTAGAGTAGTCTTGTGCTGTGGAAGGACTAACAGGCCATGTGACATTCAGAGAAATGTCACACGTGAGCTTGTGGCAAAACCTTTAAAGAACAATGATGTTTAGAGCAGCCAAGGGCTCTCTTCAAGATACCTCTAAACCCCAACCCCTGTATTTGATCTATATTTAACCTTCAGATGGTTAGCAAGGCAACAGATATATCAAGATGTTTGTTTTGATCGACATTAGCCTTGGTAGGATAATATCCAGTTCAACCTTTTTCTACAATGGAACACTCCTGGACGAATGCGGGATTAGACCGGTTCATTCCAGGCGTTTGTTGTTCAATGTAAGTCAAAATGTGATGTTGTGTTCTCTTGTAGGTCCTTGCGTTTACCGTAATTCCCCTGTAAATTCCCACAAACATTAAATGATCATCGTACTACCCTTGTAGAAAGACTGATGTCAGCAGTAAACATGTAAGTCACACTATGTCTGCTGTGAACGGGACTTTTTGTATCTTTTTTTCCCCACAGGAAAAATTATGACACTCCAGCTGCTGAAAAGATGGACGTCAGGGTTGGCAACTCCTATATAATATATAAGTAAATACCTGACACTTCATCAGTGCTGCCGGTGGTGGAGTGGTTAAGGCGCAGCACACATGCCAGGCTCCAAGTGTAGCTCAGTGTCGTGAGCTCCTGGCTCCGCCAATGTACTGCATGTCCTGCCCTGTCTCTCATCCCCATTTCACACTAAAAGATGCCATATCTAATAAAGCCTACGGGCCACAAATCCTTTTAAAAAGATAATGCAATTTATTTTACAAATATCTGTATATCAATTAAAAAGACATTTAATACCATCTGATGCTTGAGTTTAATTTCTTTTAAAACAACTGTACTCATGTAAAGCCTAAAAATACAAATTGCGATAACTAAAATGGCCTTACTGCAGTTTAAATAAGCCCATTTTGCCCTTGTTATTGCATTAACACATATGGCACATCAAGTAAGTCATTGCACTATGCATTTAATGCGGTATCTTACTGGCAACAAATTGCCAGTAACGTACCACATTTATTTTACGGTAACTTACTGGTGATTTGTTGCCAGTAAGGTACCAAAAAAAAGTCACAGAAGAGTCATGTCATAGTTCCAGGGCAATTCACTGCATTACACATGATAACAGGTCTGATGTTATGAGAAATGGATTGTACAATAGAATTACCCACTCAGCACAACCCTGCACAGACAACCAAATATATAAAGGATTCAGCAGCCCCCCTTTATGGACAATCGTTTAGGTGAGTTTTAGAATCAGATTATGGGGGCTTGTTGGAGGATTTTGGATTCAGATTCTAGAAAGGTGGAAGTTCTGGTGTCGCCAGCAAACCAACCGTTTCGATACGATAACAGCCTTCCCCCGGACTGTCCACAGTCATAAATTTACCATGCCCGTAACCCACAACGAAGACAGTCAGGCCAAGAGCGCCAATGACCACAGCCTTAGACAGCCATACAGCGCCAATGAAGAGGGTCTTAGCTGCGCATTTAACTGTGGACACCAACAGTGATGGATTATTATTTACAGACGTCACTTTGACTGACCGAAGCTCCTTGATGTCTACAACCTCTGCAGCTTCACTGCTTTTATCAATGCCTTGTCTCAAACGGATAAACTCTTGTGCAAGGGTTGCTGTCACTTGGTCCTCGATCTGCAGCTCCAGTTGTTGTCTAAGGTCCTGGACTTGCTCTTTGTGCGTCTCCAGAATTCTATACAACTCCTCAATTAACTGTTTTGAGCTGGCTATTTCAGCATTTTGGTTGTTGATGAACTCGTCTTTAGTCAAGATGGTCAGCGTCATCTTATCAATGTTGTCCTGTAATTGTCTCAGCTTTAATACCATTTCACTCAAGTCATTCCCGCTTTGCCCGATCAGAAAACGGTTTTCTTCCTCAAGCTTTCTATATGTATGGTCACGTTGGTGCTCATCATCTTCAATCTTATCTAGACATTTCTTAACATTTATCTCAAGTTCCTTGATACTCAAGCTCAGATTGATTCTCTCGTCGCCTCTATTCTCCAAATAGTTCTTGACGCCTTCAAACACCACTTGGAGCTTCGTGTTCATTTCTGTTTGAAACGTCACATTTTGCTCCAGAGTCAAATTTCTATAATAAAGTTCATCAGTTTCCTCATAGAGCTTTGTTATCTGATCTCGCAGTGCGGCTGTCATGTTCCTGTCTTGCTTGAATGCACTTTGGACTTTGAGCACTTCGGCCAAAAGCACCTCCTCCACTGACGCGATCGTTTCATCCCAAATGTTTCTGAGTTCCTCTATGTCCCACTTTGCACTCGCCAACTGTTTCTGCAACTTATTCAACTCTGCCCTCGCTTCCCAGATTTGCGCCGCTCTCTCTCCAAACGCCTTTGTGTGTTCCTTCTTTAGATGCGAGACTTGATCGATCAACCGTAAATTCTCAGCAAGCGTTTGCTTATGTTCGCTTTGAAGACGTATGTTCTCCTCTTCCAGACTTTGGTTGCCAGACGCCATCTCATTGACGTCCTTCATGATCGAATTGATTTGAGTTTTTGCATAATTAAAAAAGATGCCCGGAGCGACAGCTGTGCCATCGCCTGCAACGCTTTCATTTGGGCTATCCATGCTGTCGATGAACACACAACTTTTAACCGCTAACCGTCCCCCAAACGGTTACTGTTAAATCGTGACCTGTCGTCCTGTGGTCAGACGCTCACTGAGTAAATTATGTTGTTGTTGTTGTTGTTGTTGTTGTTGTTGTTGTTAATGGGGGCCGTCAGCCAACTGCAAAGGTGCATTTACCGCCATCCACTTTATTCTTTAGATTTAAATCTTTCTTCTTCTTCTTCTTGTGTTTTATGGCGGTTGGTATACAAGTGTTACGTTACCGCCACCTACTGTAGTTGTACGACTTTATTCTTTAGACTTTAGTCTGTAGACTCCAGAATAAAGTCTTCTTCTTCTTCTTCTTTGGTGTTTTATGGCAGTTGGTATCCAAGTGTTACATTAACGCTACCTACTGTACTTTTACATCATAGCCGTTATTCCAGCAGGCCTTTGGTGCTTCCTCCCCCTTCTGGCCCTTTTACGGACCAAGTAAGGGTTCGAAATAAAGCTAAAGGTGATGATGACGAATAGTGACGTGACTACGGAAACCATAGCAACCACGCGCTGTATGACGTCCCGCGCTGTAGACGCTTTCAAGATTTGTCAGAATTTTGGAGAGTCCGACTTCCGGCCTCGTAGGTTTTATAAAAAGAAAGTTTAAATTAAAACAACGGATTGGTTATTTCAGTGATTAGTGGTTTTGTCACAAAAAAGAAGAAGCAAAAAATAAATAAATACAAGCACAAACATTTAAATACATACATTCATACGTTATTATAATGAAATAGAACGAATGGGTCTTATAAAAAGTGAAAAACAGGAATACAAACGAAAACAGGGGGGAAGGGTGTAGTGACAACAAATTGTCAGCAGATGGCAATGCCCTACTTTACACTGCTTTTGTGGTTCTGATAAAAACATGTCTTTTAAGTAGTAGTAAGTCTCCCTCTGACCCTGACAAGAGGGAACATTTTCAGGAGTTTGTTTTTATTTTATTTATATTTTTTGCAGAGGTCTAGTCCACTAATACAAACATAAAGAGGTGCAGATGAGATCTCTATCATATATCCTGGCCTATAATAGACTATGACGAATACCACCACACTAACCCACACATGTGCCTATCAGGCCTCATATACATTCATGAGGTTGGGTCTAAAACAAACAATCAAATCAAACAAGCTGACAAACCAGACTGAGACACTGTTTATCTCAAATGCACTTTGCAGATTTTGCAGGAGTTGTAGTGAAGTGGAGTTGTGCGTGTGTTTGCTCAGTGTTGCGTTATTCTGGGACCTCCTTCTGTTAAAAGTTGACTTCCTGATTCTTTAAGTGAATTAAAACCCATGTGCCTCTCCTTTTCTGTTCAGGCTTTCTCTTTCACTTGCACAAGCAAACTCCTTCCTTGCAGTCAACTAAAGGTAAGAACTCGTTTGACTTTAATGATAATAACTATTCATTTATGTTAACGAATTGAAAAGACAGAAAAGACAGTGAGTTATTGTGGACAGTCTTTACTGTGAAATTAGGCTTGATGTTACAAGTGTGATCTATAAAGCCTATATACATTTTTTTTTTAAGTTGGACAATATTTGGAATATATATGGGCTTCTATAATGGTTTCTTATTTGAGAATTGGTATCTCTGGAGTTTGAATAGACCAAAAGCAGCCAACAGAGCGTTTGAGTTCATAATCAAATTGAAACTTGGCTGCAGCTAACTTATCATGGTCATGTGATGTAGCCAGGCAAGGTCTATAACACACTTATTATCACATGTTTGAACTAGGTCTGAAATGTCCAGAATTGCCAAATACAAATCTGTGTCAATGCCACTACTTGATATTTGGAACAAAGAACTGGCACTTTAGGGAAGTGTATTTGATTTGACAGAAGCTGACAAAAGGGAAATGCAACCTTTATGAGCTCTTGAACAAACCGCTTCATGTGATGCTGGTATTCTCTATTTTCCTTTTTCCGAGTGAAGATGCGTCTTCAGTTTTGGCTGCTACTTGTGGCATTGACCACCCTGACATCTGCCATTAATCCAGGGGTAAAGGTTAAGCTGACACAAAAGGGCCTTGAATATGGTAAGAATTCTCCTTTATGATTGACCCTTATTCACTTTGTGTTTAATAATGTATCTGTTTATCTGTTAAAAGGCAGACAAATTGGCATCGCTTCAATCCAACAGAAACTCCAAACCATCAAGCTCCCAGATGTGTCTGGCTCACAGAAGATTAATCCTTTGGGAAAAGTCTCGTACAGTTTCACAAAGTAAAGCAGACTAATGAGCCTAGAAGATTATTGTCTTTAGAACTTGTATCAACTTGTTTTCTTCCTAGTATGCACATAATCAATGTTGCCCTGCCCCAGTCTGCCGTGAGCCTGGAGCCCGGAGCAGGGGTCAAACTGTCCATCGGAGGGGCCTTCATGGGCTTGAAAGGAAACTGGAAGGTCAAATACTTGAGATTCATGTAAGTGGAATAGAAACAGCTGTTATGATGTTCCTGCTTTTACATAAATGTACCATGGTCATGTTTTTTTTCTTTAATTCCTTGTGCTTACAGAAAAGACAGTGGCTCGTTTGATTTGAATGTGAGTGGACTGAGTATTACTGCCACAATTGCCATCAAAAGCGATGAAACAGGACGCCCTACAGTCAATGGCGACAACTGTGCTGCCTCTGTGGGCAGTGCCAGCATTAAGTTTCACGGTGGAGCCAGGTAGTACTTTATTACCCGCTTGACAGAAAAGTCCCTTGTGAATTCCCAAAGTCATAACTCTGTTGTGCTTTTGTCCAGCTGGCTGTACAACCTGTTTAAGAACTTCATCGACAAAGCATTACGCAACGCTTTGGAGAAAAAGGTGAGGCAACTACAGCTATCTGTCCTTCAGGTAAAAATGTACCTCTGTGAAGCCAGCAACAGTGTAATCATAAGCAGCACCTCGTCACATTTTATTATTACTGCTGTTTAGCTTTAGATCAGGTGAACCTTTTCATCAGCTCTTATTTTGCAGATCTGCCCTCTGGTCACAGATGCCATAGCAGATGTAAATCCTTATTTGAAAACTCTCAATGGTAAAACACCTACTGTGTTGGCTGTCTATGAATGTAATCTTAATCTAAATTACTTCAAAACATCTTGCAGTTTTGGCCAAAGTAGACAAGTACGCAGAGATCCAGTATTCGATGGTGTCGTCGCCTGTCATCTCGGCGACCTCTGTAGACTTAAATTTGAAGGTAAATTACAAAGTTATGTCTCAGATGTCCCCTTGGCTCTAATAAAATCATTTGTACGCACTCAGGGGGAGTTTTACAATGTTGGGAAGCACCAGGAGCCGCCGTTCACTCCGGCGGTCTTCTCACTGCCGTCCCAGAACGACAACATGCTGTACATAGGCCTGTCCTCTTACACGGCCCACTCTGCAGGCTTTGTGTACACCACCGCCGGAGCCCTCAGCCTCTACGTCACGGATGACATGGTGAGCCTCTTCTGCACAAGAACTGGGCACACACGTCTTGTTAAAAATGTGCAGGATTTAAAAATATGAGCACATTTAAGTCACGTGCGTCCTGTGTCGGATGGGTTTAATCTACACACGAGCAAGAGATGGGTCTATTTTCAACGAGAACTGATCGATCGTTGACCTTTGTCCCGACAGATCCCTGCGAGTTCCCCCATCAGACTCAACACTCAAACGTTCGGAGCGTTCGTTCCACAGGTAACGTCCCTATTCCGCCTCTTCCCTTATCGACACACGCCCGAGGCTCTACAATCACCCACCGTTTGCCCTTTTCCAATTCCAGATTGCCAAAAGCTTCCCCGGTCTGATGATGAAGTTGCTGGTTACGGCTGTGAAAAGCCCGGAACCCACGTTCGAATCCAACAACGCCACGGTCCGAGCGACGGGCACAGTGACGGCCTACGCCATCCAAGCCAACGGCACCCTTTCCCCGTTGTTTGTGCTGAACATGGTGCGGTAACGAGTTCGCGGGCCTCACACCGACTTCGAATAGGCTATTAAGCGTGTTTATGTCACTTCAGGACGGCAGTGTAAGCGCTCAGTTGTTTGTCAGCGGAACGAGGCTGGCAGGGTCTGTCTCCCTCAACAAGTGAGTGTGGTTTAAAAGTCAGAAGACAAAAAAAGGGCCAAGGGGTCTTTGTAAAGTCAAGATGAAATTCTGATGTGTTCTCATTTGCACAGAATGGATTTGACCCTGGGGACAAGTTACGTCGGTGATTTTCAGGTAAGACTTCTCCTTGCAAAAGTATCGATTTAACAGAAAACGAACTAGTTTGTTGCCCCTCGGTAGGATTTTAGAAATGTAAGAAAGTCTCTATTTGACCCTTTCCATCAGTTTTTATCCTTGGAGTGAGTAACGGTTGTATTATTTATTCCGTATTACACACCACAACAGGTGAAATCCCTCGACACGATCTTCCAAATGGTCCTGAAGGTCATAATCATCCCGAAATTGAATGGTACGTATGAGCTTAGCAACCTTGTGTGCAGAAAATATTCATTTATTCATTCATTAAATTATACAAAAAAAAGAAAAAGTTGGAGAAGTTGTGTGAATTAAGCAAATCCCAATGCAAAATGAGGTGAATGAATGTATTTAGTTACAAAATACTGAATACCTGCACTAAAATGTTTTCTGAGACGTGGTCCAGTCAGAGTCCTGTACTGTGAAATGCATTATATAGATTAAAGTTTGTTTCACAGTTACATGTATGTATTTAGTTACTTTCCAACACCATCAGTTTATCCATAAGCCCTCCCCCTGTCAGATTATGTGTCTTTGTAAGCTTTTTCATGGTAAAAGAGTAAAAACATGCATCTTTTTTGACCTTCGCAGCTGAATTGGCTACAGGATACCCCCTTCCAACCATTGGAAAGATGAAACTTGTGAACACCCAGTTGCAGCTCATGAAGGTCAGTGCTTGTTCCACGTCGCGGTCAAAGTGGCCCGTGCTGCAGACGCCGCTCTGACGCCGCGCTCTTCTGCTCTGCCCTAGGATTACATGCTGATCGGAACCGACGTGCAGTTTTCTGGATGATGGGAGCTGTGAAATACCTCAGACGTGCACGAGAACGTCTCAGGAGCATTTGATCAGATCCTTCTCCTCGCCCCAAACCACTTCCCGTCCCCGCTGCCTCATTCGAACACATCACAGCGTTTTCTTCCTGCTGACATAAAGCAAACATGTCCGGAAAAGTTTCTGTCGTAGCTCACTGCGCGCCGTTGACATTGTTGCTGATCTCTGGCATTTTGCATTTGAAATAATCTCACCGACACTGAGCGAATCATCATGTATGTATTTCAATATGTGAGTAGTTACATTTGAGCGCTCACAGCCTCACGGTTACTACAGTTCTGAGACATTTTTAAAGATTTTTGTATTTGGTCCATATCTTTGTTACTACAGCACAACAATCATAATTTGTATACACTGCTTTATTGTTTATTACTGCTGTTTAGTCTGCATTTACAAAATCATTCATTAAAATTGTACAAAAGACATCTATATTTTGTGTTTGAAACAAGCACTTCTTCTCTGACACATCCTAAGAAGGTATTAAACCACAGTACATCCTTCATGGCTTTGGCTTGATCCTCAATGTTGTAATGTCATAATCACTGTCAGGAACAGGCTCAAAGATGAAAGGGGGGCTTTCTTGTGACTGAACAAAGTTTGAATGAAGGAAACAAGACCGAAAATTTCCGTTTTTGTGAAACGTAGGACTGAGTGTTACTCCAGTAATGCAGTGTTCTTCAGAGAGGCCAGAATGACATCGTAAATGCAACGTAATGGTGCTGGATATGGCATTCACAAACACACATTTGTCATCAGACAGAAAGAGGATACATGTTTTAGTTTAGAATTACATTATTGAATCATGTGTCTTATCGAGAACAATGAACAATGACATGTTTCCTGTCAAACCCCATGATATGCTCATTTAATTTTGTATTACATTTTTTAAGTTAAACATAGTATTGTAGAACATTCATATACTGTTTTTAATTCTATATAGCTGTGTGGCATCACAATAGTCAAATAATAATAATAATATATGTATATATACACATATATAAACAGTTACTGGAGTAAAAGTTGACCCAGACATCCAACAACATTTAGGAAACACTAGTTTTCCCCTACACAACAGAGTGTCGCCTGGCAACCCATTCCTACCCTGCCGGAAGGGAGCGCTGTGTCTAGCTGACAGTTTAGAGCAAACACTCTTCAGCATTTTATTAATGTAACTCAAGCAAAAAAAAAGTCCAGGAAGCGCTTTTCTTTACCAAGGGATTGTTTCGGGCACGATTGGATATTTGACTGATTATCAATTATAATAAATCTGAGTCATGGCTTTAAAATTAAGTGAAATCAAAAAAAGAAAAAAGTCGAGAAAAAGGCAGAATTTATGTAATTAAACTTTTCAGTAGATTTGATAATTCACATAATATATTTTATACACCATTGACCGTCTTGACAACATTTCCATTCGTTATGACAAGTTGTGTCAGAGTCTCCACACAGTAAATACACTTGGCTTGATCAGAATCAGAATCAGAAAAGGTTTATTGCCATTGTCAATGAACAGGATTCACAACATAAGAACTTGTCTTGGTGATTCAGTGCAACATAAAACAATGAACAATGATAAAACAACCCATATACCGGTAAGTCAAAAAGAAAAACAATTTAAATCTGCTATATGATCAAATAAAAACAGGCTATAAGACTGTAGGTGCTACTTATTCTCCGCTGAGCCGTGTCTTTATCAATGTTGATTTGTTGAGGAATAAAGTGATAATCATCAATTTGTTATAACCTAAAGAAAGTCAAATCTGGCCATTTTTGTACTTGATTTTCCAAATTTCTGCTTTCCCTACAACTGCTCCCTGTGAGTTGTAAATAAAATAATTTCTTTAAAATAATTAAATATCATTGCGTGATTGTGTAATGTATTACAAAGTCACCATTAATTACTGTAGTTCATTCTTATATTTTATTATCATTGTGATGACCTCATCTTCCTGTGCACTATTTCACTAAGACATTTGTGGATCTAGATATTGCTATTCATTTGGTCAAATTCTTCATATATCATCAACCATCAATCACGTTTTGTTTGAGTTTGACTTCATTCATGAACTGGGGTCCCGTCCTTTGAGTCCCGTGTTGTGAAGACCAGCCCTGGAGAGAGAGGGAGGTCCATGTGACGTGGGAGTGACTGGACGCCACTATAAACTGTCATGGATGCAGAGGAGGACAGCAGTCACAGCAGGTGCGTCTACTTCTGACCGCTTCCCACATCTGCTTTCGAAGATGATACACACGGACAGCACCGATTAAGCCGCTTCAACTTTTAACACGAGACAGGTAACTTTGCAAACAAAATCCAAAAAGAAATACTGTTTTTCTTTGGACAGCAGCCTCAGCATTTTTCCAATGTTATTTGCTCCGGTCATTCTTCTCCCTCCAGCAGTTACTGATGATGGAGAAAGCTGCTTTACTGGTGCTCTTCTGTCTCTCTGTGACTCTCTCAGGCTCACCTCTCTATCCATCTGTACGGTAAGTCCTGGCACATACACACAAATCATGGAGAACAGTATTCATGTACAATACAGTAGTTCATTTATGTGTTCTCTGTAGCTATTTTTGACTTGTAAAGGCCATATGTGGGGGAAAAAACCAGCTTACACTGCAAGATATTACATTTGTGAATACTAGATGTGCTTTTCTTTCCTAAACTTGAAATTGAAATACAAATCCAGCAAATCTAATCCAGCTAAAGTATTCCCTTGTGTATTGTATTCATTTGTGTGGGACTGTACGTGATAATTGCACTGTCAGGGCTGAAAAAGGCTGTATTCATGATGTGTAAAAGCCATCATAGGGTTAAGTTAACATGTCACGCTCGCGGCCTCTGCAGTTGTTATGTTAATGGGAGGTCAACATATCTGGATTAGTCACACAGTGCAACAATCACTCTGGACCTTGAAGCGCAGTGTGGTAAAAGTGAGCAAAAATGAACAAAGAGTGGAAATCGTTTATCGTTACATTTATGTGGGTCTCTCCGGATCAATTCATCCACAGCCTCACATTTCAGAAGCAAAACTGAATCATTGATGGATTAACGCATGAAAAGAGAATTTGATGTACAACAACTATGGGCTTTAGACGAGTCACACTGTCAAGTTCATTTCCATTCATTGTTCTCATCCGTCAACGTCTTGACAATAAGAGGAACGTCTGGCAAAACGGGGAAGAAAATCCATTTGTGGTTTTGTCTGATTTTGATCTACCATTTTTTGGATGGCATACACTTAACATTTTACCCATTTTAAGGTTTGGCCAAAGGGACACATCCATCCTGATGACGTCGTCTCTAGAAAGCCCAGCACAGCAGTTTGAAGACCATGGCACACGTCAGGCTGAGCGAGCAGAGATGAGGTCTGAATCCAAACCAAACACAAAAACGAGTGGCATGATTTTGTTTAAAAGGAATCATATAGTGTCTGCGTGATGATGTCACGCAGACACTATATGTTCTACAATTTATTATATTTTCAGTGATTTTCCATTTAGCCAGTTTCAACTCCTTAACGCTTTAACCGATTTCAACATGTTATACCTCATTACGATCGCTTTCACAGTATTACGTGTGCTATTAGTTTTGACATTTGAACAACTTGTACTTTTTGCAGAAATTTCAAAAGTATTAGTACTTTTTCCCCAGTGAAATAAATGGGCCGTTACAGAGTGTCTGCGTAATTCTTTAGGCTTTATTCTTTAGACTTTTGTGAAGGAGCCAGTCGAGAGAGAGAGAGAGAGAGAGAGAGGGGAGAGAGAGAGAGGGAGAGAGCGAGAGAGAGCGAGAGAGAGAGAGGGGGGAGGGGTAGAGGGGGAAAGGGGGAGAGGGAGGGAGAGAGGGGGAGAGGGGGAGAGAGAGAGGGAGGGGTAGAGGGGGTGAGGGAGAGAGAGAGAGAGGGAGAGAGAGAGAGGGAGGGAGAGGGCGAGAGGGAGAGAGAGAGAGAGGGAGAGAGGGAGGGAGAGGGCGAGAGAGGGAGAGAGAGGGGGGAGAGAGAGAGGGAGAGAGAGGGGAAGAGAGGGAGAGAGGGGGAGAGAGGGGGAGAGAGAGAGAGGGAGAGAGGGGGGAGAGAGGGAGAGAGAGGGGAAGAGAGGGAGAGAGAGGGGGGGAGAGAGAAAGAGGGAGAGAGAAGGAGAGGGGGAGACGCAGACACTCTAGCAATGGCTTCAGCCGTTGCAAATTATCTAGTTTCTTTTGAGCTTTTGCATTCATTTCCACCACTTTATGATGTGTAGATTGGGACGCCACGCGGATGCCATCTTCACAAACGGTTACAGGAAAGTACTGGGTCAAATCTCTGCCAGAAAATTCCTCCAAACAATTATGGGCAAACGACTCAGGTAAATGTGCAAAAAAACAATCCAGCGTGTATATTCACAATTTAAGTTTGGAACCACATCAGAGCCCGGGCATATTCCAATTCACAAATACAGTTTTTTTTACACGTCCAAAAGGGAGGAAAGCGAGAGTTACATGAAGCGTCAGTCCAACATCTACGAGGGGACGTACAAAGAGGACCTCACCTCCATCCAGAGAAACCACAGATACAGAGGGCTCCGTGACGACGAGCCACTGAGGCCGAGGTGAGCTTCCAATTCAGAGTTTCCTACTGCATTTAAGAGCAAAAAACACTGTAAATTCTGTCTTCTCTTCGCAGACTGCTGAGTTGAGAGTGACAAGAGGAGATCACCACATAACAATCCACATTGCCAATTTATTATGAAGTATTTTCAGTTCAATTGTTAATAAAAGTATCAGTTGTCTGGTTCATTGTGGGAATTTGTTAAAAAGAATGCATCAGCAAGCATGATCTAAATGATAAGTATTGGAGTAAAGCTTCGATTGTGAACGCGACTAAAGGTTTAACGCTCCAAACCAAGTATCCTTCACAATCCACAAGGAATAAATGACAAAATGACGACAATAACAAAGGAATTCACCTCAGTTTTCTTTTATTTCCTCTGGAATTACAAAAAAGGTGTCCTAATTCAATTCATGTTTGTTTTTCCCCCCTCCAAATGTGTTCAAACTGTACAGTAGAATGAATGTGTTCGTCTTGTGGTGCGGCCTAAATTTGAAAAGAGGAAATGATCGACAAAGAGGAATGTACAAAACTTCCCAAACTCATTTCACAATAAAAAAACATTCAGTTGCAAAAAAGAAAAAAAAAGAAAAAAAGAAAATACAGCTTTGATGGACATTAACAACTCAAATCTCGC
Organism: Eucyclogobius newberryi; assembly: GCF_026437365.1. Lineage (NCBI taxonomy): Eukaryota > Metazoa > Chordata > Actinopteri > Gobiiformes > Gobiidae > Eucyclogobius > Eucyclogobius newberryi. The sequence continues at coordinate 10,237,053 of NW_027315823.1, forward strand.
ATGAAGATGAAGTGCATTGATCAGTAGCTTTAGAGCCTTCAGTAAAACGATCTGTATTTCTGCTGCTGGTCTGTGCTCCAGTCAAAACGGATATTGGTCTTTTACATTTGGCGACACAGACGAACGTTTTCGAATTAGGTTTAGAGAAACTGCTGCTGCGTCCGTCTGGCTGATGTGGTGTAGAATGACTTTGTCGGCGTCTTCTTCACATTTGCGCCGCTCAGTTTTTCTCAAGTCTGTAAAGAAAAAAACCCATGTCAGATAGAAAAAGGACGACGACACGTATGGTACGTTCCGACACTGTTGGGAACTCCCGTGCTCATTAAAAAAACAGTTTTAGATGACAGCCAGGTGAAACATGCACGTACCCAAACAATGAGATCGATGTGGCAATGAGCTTCACGAGTTTAAATCACTTTCTGCTGTTTTTTTCAAATCACTATAACCCTTACCTAGAAGTGAGGGTTTGTTTGACGTAGAAGCAAAAAGGTATTATTGTTCCATTATAATTCCAACAGTATTAACACATCTTTTGTCTAAAATGTTCTAGTAAATATTGTACGATCGTCAATTTCGGTGGATGATTTTGGCAAAACAATGCACACTACAATAAGCACCGTGTACATTCGGCCCTTGCTAGAGAGTTAATAAAAACTTATGGTACGGTCAAAAACACGACGAGAAGGGTGTGTTGAGGAGGATGAGTGATGGGCAAACCAGAAAGCAGGCAGCACACGGTCAAAAATGGAGTCGGTTATGAGCCATGCACGCTATCAGCCGACATGGAATTGCACTGGAGATACGGTCTTTTGAGAAAAGCCCTTACTTTGGCCTGGAAGCACGACCAACTCAACTCTTACAACAGGGCTTTATCGCAGGCTCCTATACTTTGCCAACCTACTACTTTGCTCAGCTGCAATCCTGAAAAGAGGAAGAAAAAGAGACAGCCAAGTGGAGATGGAGGGGTTAAAGACAGAGGGAGGAGGCGGCGGGAAGGAGAAAAACAAAGTCCTCAGTGGAGAATCACCTAATAGTTGATCATAATTGCAGCACGTTATAAAATGTGTAAAACTTTCCGAGAGTAGAGTGGCCAATTACAGTGCGATGTTCTCAGTGTTCTCCCCCCCCCTTCCCAAGAGAGCGACATCGCACCGTCAGGGCCACTTCGGAAGGCCCTCTGTCCCGATCTGAGGGGGAAAGGGGCTGACCCGAATCTCCAGAGACCCCCGTGTGACGTTTTGCGAAACCCTCAGATACAACGCAGAGAGGCCTAGAGCGTCACTCGCGCGGGTCCTCAACATCACGTACCTCTTGACCGCTTTCTGGGCCAGCATGCGGTTCCCGGCGAGGAAAGTGACGCCGCCGACGAGGGCCAAGTATTTGAGGGTCTGGAACATGTTGAGGTGAGTCCAATAGACGTACATGAGGCCCAGCGTGGCTAAAGACATGAAAACAAAATCACATTAACAAAAGATGCAGAGGCTGTAAGAGAGAGTCGACTGTTGCGTCGTTATTGCAATAAAGAAAATATACATAACATAAATGACTTCTGATTACATTGTACTTTGCCGAAGGAAAGTCCAAAAGAAATTTTTTGAAATGTTTACTCTGACCATTTCTATAAGTGACATGATCCATGAATTGATTTGATTAAGGACTTGCTAACCTGGTTATTTAAAAAAAAATAGTGGAATAATCATTTGGGGAATTTCATGAATAATGCATGAATGAGTAGACATTGTGCTATTTTTACGTCATTCACTTCTTTCAACGAAATCAGATGAATAAATCAAAAAGGTCATGAATATAAATAATTGTGTGATGTGTACATTGACTGGGACTGACCTGCATGGCCAGCGTGGAACAAAATGGTGCTGGGAGAGAAGCTGAAGTTGGAGACGTTGGCTCCAAGCTTAAACCACTACAGAGGAGAGGCAGAATAAAAGACAACGTTATTTTTATGCACAAGTGCTTTGAACAAAGAGCTGAAACAGTGTTTACCGTGTTGTACACAATACACCGTTACAATAACTATTACACAGCGCTGCAAATGCCACGAAAACAAAACACGCCACCGCTTTTGTGATTTCATTAAAAAAACGGCATAATCATGAAACACGGGGCCCTCATGTGCAACATGAAGAGGCTTTATGAAACTTCTGTTTCAGTCTGAACAGTAAAGATGCGTTTCTTTTAGGTGGTTTATGAAGAAAATCCACTTTAAAAGCTAAGGATATGGGATAAGTGATTTCAATGATACCAGGGATAAAAGACAACATATCTAAAGCTATTAATTTAGGTTATTGCCGTTTGTTCGATTGAACAATCTTATCAAATCATGATCCTTGTAATAATAATCATTGATTATTATTACAAGGATCATGATAATAATCAAGTATTTTTGCTAATACTTGATTATTAATCAAGTATTATACTTGATTAATAATCAAGTATTAGCAAAAATCCTGAATATGTCTCCCATAAACCCATGAAGACTCACCAGGATGAGAAGAAGCAGGAGCGGAGAGAGGACGAGGGCAGTGAAAGTGTTGGAAACAACAATGGGAGGCTTCTTCTCTGGTTCCCTAAATAAGTGCTGTAAACAAACCAAATATTTTCAGTCGCTTTACAAAGTTCAAGCTTTTTGACATTCATAAGACAGCTTAAGTGTTACCTGAATCTCCGGTTTAGGAACATAGAGCGTCTTGGGCTGGATTGTAGCAGGAGCTTCTTCATCCAAAAATTTCAGTACAACATCAGCCTAAGAAACACTCAAAAATCAATATCCAGATCCCAGCTGCTATAGTGTTAAACTAATCATATTTCCTTATTATCCAACACCCACCATGTTCCATAAAATGGGGTTATCCAAGGTTGCATCACCGACAATCAGATAAAGAGTGTATGTTCCAGAGATGGAGTCAAACTCTGATTTTCTCTCCGCTGTATCCAGTTCAAATTTATACACTTTTTTGCTGTCTGGTTCAGCCACAAATACAACTTCTTGGCCAGTTTTCTGGTTGTGCAAACGGACAAAAGTCTGCAAAAAGTCAAATGTGGTTTTAATAAATGATATGTTCTTCATTTTTCACAGTATTTGTGGAGAATTTGCTAGCGTGTTTAGGGTGTACCTGGTGAGGGGTGAGCTCCACTTCAGTGTTGGCATCCATCAGCTGGAAGGACATGGCAAAGTTTTGGTGGCTGTCTGCGGTGAATGGTGTCTTGGCTTTGGATGGATAATCCACTCTACAATGTCAGAAAATAAGTAATTAGAGTATTTGTCAGTAGTTGTCAAACTAAAAATGTATCTCGTCTTACCTTGTGGTTTTTGTACCAATACTCTGGTCTTTATCCACAACAGAGAGGTCCATATTTCTTATAGTGACCTCTGTTGACACCTTCACCTTTAGCTTTAAGTTAACAGAAAATACAATTTGCTTTGGTTTACCATGTTTAAAAAGACAATATTCAGAAGAGCAAGACGTTTTCATTGTTTGGTTAAAAAATGCACTGCAAATACCAAAGAGCAAATGTAAATAATGGCACAGCATTAGTATAGAAGTCGTGACCTTGGTATAGCACTCATAATCTGAGGAAACAAACTATTGTTTGCTAAAAAGGTTCAAGTATACAAAGGCTTACCTCAACATGATTAGCCACCAGTCTGGTGTCGCCAGTTACAGCCACAGTGAACTGGTAATAGCCACTCGCTGGCTGACTGGACATGAAGTTCAGTTCAAAAACTCCACTGAAAAAGACAAACCTCTTAGCAAAGATGAACAGTTTAATTTTAAGTTGAGCCAGCTCAAGTTGCAATGGCCACAAGTGAACAGTCTGATACAGTTGTTTAATACATACTCATTAAGAGTGAAAGGTGCTTGGCTGAGGATGATGTTCTTGGAGGCCACAGCGTACACAGATTCCACCAGAACATGTGCTGAGGCCAAAGGTTGGGACATGACATCAGTAATAAGAAGCTGTGAATCAGACAAAACTACATGGTCACAATCAGATTGTTAAATCTGTGCACAGATGAGTTTCTTAAATTTTCTTTACCTGCAGGGTTGGCTGGCTGTGAGACACAGTGGCAGGACCCTGGGCAATGACCACAACGGGCACATGGAAGCGGTTGCTGGAAAGAGCTGCGGCAGCACTGGCCACACTAAAGGCTTCAGACAGGGAGTCCCAGGACTTTTTGCTGAATATTGAATTAACCAACTGGATAACCTGATCCTGATTTGGGAAGAATGCATTGGAATATATTCAAATGCAGATAAAAAACACAAAAATACACCACAGAGATAAAAGTATATAAATGTTACCTCTTTGAGTGGCGGCTCCATATCAACATGATCAGACAGCGAGTAAGCAGCAGAGACAAACAAGGCTGTTGCTTCAAGTCCCTCCTCAAATTGAAGGTAAAGGCCTCCAAGGTCATCTAAACGAGCAGTCAGATCCTGAAATGTAAGGTTTAAATCACATTACAACAGTGTTGAGGCACAAAGAAAACATATGCCATTTAAAGTCTCTTAGCTCCCCCTTGTGGAGTTGTCTTACCTCAATTTCCTCCAGAATTGTTCCTAGTTCTGCCTGCTCGGACAGCCTGGCTGCTGTGGCCAAAGCCAATGTGATGCTGTAAATAGATGACATACATTACCGGTACCCCTCTTTTTAAAGTAGAATTTACTGTCCGCCACTACAAAAACAACTTACGCCATAACATTATCCTCTTTCTTGATGCGAGCAGTCAATGCACCTACAACTTCTTGGGAAGCCAGAGGAAGGCCCAAAGAGCTGAGGGCACTCACAGCCCGGTGAATCTGAGTCATTGTTGAATCTTCACTGACTGCTGCCAAAAGGATGTCACGGGTTTCATTTGAGACAGGAATCTAAACAATAAATCATTTAGAATTAAAGTTATTTGCATTCTAAAGCATTTCTTTTTCGAAATACAAGCATGGACCCTGGGGGGGGCAGCTCACCTCACATCCTGAAATGGCTTGACTTGCTTCAGCAGCAAAAAAGAGTGAGTCAACGCTCATGGGGTCGAGCTGAGATTTAAGAAACTGGCAAACCTCCTACAGACAGATAAGACGAAGAGCTTGATTTATGATACATGCAATTAACTTGACTTAAAATATATATACTTTAATTGGTGATCTAAACTATAATCCATTATGCTGATTGTAAATTTAAAAAAAATTACATTTTGATCAGGAACGACACCTCCGAGCTTGGTCAGACCCACAACAGAAAAGTAAGAAGACTCGAGGTCAGTAAAAGGCTGTCCCAGGACAGACTGCAGCCGGGCCACGTCGGATAAGGACAGGTAATGTGTCGGCGTGAGCGCTGGAGCTCCCGTCAGTGCAAGGCTGAAGACCAGCCACCCCAGCAGCCCTGTGGAGGCACATTAACACAGGTTAAACACACACAGCACTGTAATTTCAGACGGAATATGTACATTCAGTATGTGCCACCGTCTGATTTGCATCATATTCAAATTCCATTCATTGATAGCACTTCCTTGCTTTAGCGGGTAGCCATGCTAACGTCAGAACGAAATCACATGAACACGGAGACTGGCGAGAGAAAATGCGAACTTCTCTGCCATGCAATTCAAAGTACAATGCTTTTCGTAGATATGTGAATAACAAAATATCCTCAAACATCATATGAACATCTAATACTGACTGAATTACTTACAAGACCGGTCCATGTCTGGGGATCTAATGCAGCGTCACCAAAAGCGACGTTAGGGCTTCCGGTGTATTTAACTTCCGTTCTTTTCGAGCTGACTTCCGGAATTTCACAATAAAATCGCATACAATAGAACTATGAACACGTAATGCAACGTAGTAACTGCTTTATGACTATACTACTGTACACCTTATCAAAGTATTCTCGTGCTGCCGGTCGGAGAGGTTAAGATTGGAATTTGAGAAGGCATATTGGAATCTGAGAAGGCATAAGAAAGGAAGCAATGTGTGTGTGTGTGTGTGTACTGATGAGGCTCACAGCTCCTGACCCTTCAACGTGAATTGCTGTCCTGACCAGACACTAAATAAAGTGATTACAGTTCTCGCTACATCTTTCATTTATTTCAATCTCTGAAAATAGTGACAAAACATACAAGTTATTTACATACAGTGCCAAATAACAATAATTATACTCTGGTATACATAAAACAATTTTCCATTTATTAATTTCTGATGTCAAGAGTTTGTTTTTGCCCCTTAGGTTGCCTTTGATTAGAGCACTGAATACAACAATGTTTTAATAACATTTTAGAAATCTTCTGCCCACACTATATATAACAAATAGTCTATAATGGCCCACTTTTGAAACTAACTAGTTCCAAAATTGGAAATCTGACCATGAAGTTCAATCTCCGTGATCCCCATCTAAAACAGTTAAGTTATAGAAATATACAACCAACGGCACTACTTTTTTTGATTGTATTGGGATAAGAACATTTTGTGATTGGCCGTTAGTTTACTCTGTTAAGTTTAAAAGGACAACTCTCTAATGAAACCACTTGCAATCTGATAAAGTACAGCCTAGTCTCTAATTACAAAGTGCAATGGGAAGAGACATTTGCCACACAATAGTGTACAATACAAAAAATATAAAGTCATTTCAGGACAAAATTAGTGCTCTGTTATGGCCATGTGACTTCAGCGAGTGAAGAAAACGCTTTGCCTTCTCAGTCATTATCAGCTGGTCTTTAGTTTGTCCACATACAACTGTTTCCCACTCTTTTGTCGTCTTAAAAAGAAAGAGAAAAAGACAATTATATACACACAGCTTTACATTTGTGCCCCGAGGTAATCTACAGTAAACTTACTGGAGTGATGTGTATAGCACCAGGGAAAAAAGCGCAGTCACTTGGTCCCGAAAGAAACCCCTGATCCAATATATTTTCATGGCTTTTATTACATAATGATGAGTTTATTGAAATAAACATGGGTTCTTCCTGTGAATAAATAAAGTATCCATATTCAAAATTCAAAACTAGATTAACAATAACAGGAATTTGCGAAAACTCACCTTTATGTAACGTTTGGCCTCGGTTTTCATAGATTTGCGCTTGGATGATGGCATCGTGTGACAATCCATAGTATCTAGCGCCAAAGACTTGCGCACGTTCTTCTTTGGTTGGCGGTGCTTAAAAATAAGGACATTAAAATGTTTTAAAAAATCTTAAGAGACGATACAAATATTCTTTTTAAAAAGGCCCTCATCTGGATTGGTCAGGTTTATCTAAATATTGTGGCATTAAACTACCGGTAATAATATATTCTATTTTCTAAGTAACTATTTACTGATGTCTGGGAGGGGGAGGGATTTAAAAATTATCACACCTTATTACCATTTGAAAGGCACTCTAAAGTACTTGTAACTTGTAGATGCGACGTGAGTGGCATGCAGCATAAAATCAGGGTGTTAACAAAAAATTCCAAGGACCCAATTGGTCTCTTTAATGATAATGAATGATGTTTATCCAATATGATAATTCTAAATAGGACAATAAAGATTACTTACCATAGTTTTGCGTCTTTGTTCAGGGGGAGTGGAACACGCAGCTGATAAACCAATCCCAGCATCTCTGAGGATCACTTCATTTATATCATCTTCAAGATTTGGGGTCTGAGGCTGCAGTAGAGAAGAGAAAAGAAACAAGTCAGCCACTTATCACAATACTACGAGACGCTCCATCACACGCGACACTCACCAGGGGCTGCAGCGGCCCGTATTTTTCCATGGCATTTTTGAAAGGAGTGGGAGTACGTGGGGTTGTACAGAGCTCGGATTTGTAGTTTGGCGTAACAAATCTGGACATTGGGATGCAGAGTGTTAAAACCAGATCATTTTACAACATCCATGAGATACATATACATACATGGAGTTTTCCTTCTGAATCAACGGCGTCTTGTCACGCTGCAGTGGCGTCGTCACAGTTGCTTTCTGGCTGCAAACCGGCGTCGACGTGAGAGACGGATTCTCCAAGTCGTGGGTGTCCTGCTTGGTCCATATGTTGAGGAACTGAAACGGCAAAAACAGTTAAATGGTATTAACGTCCAAATACACAAACCCATACAAAATAAAATAAAGTACCATTAGGATTACATGAAAAGGCTTACCTGGGATGGGGAAAAGGGTAGGATTTTGACTGGTGTGCTCTTGGGAGTCCTGGAGCTGTTGGCGTCAGGAGACAAAGCAATGCGTCTATGGCTTTTGCGGTTGAGTATGGTGGGTGGAGTGACGCCGCCGGGAGAGATGGGAATGAGCTCTCCTTTACTGCCTTTGCTCAGCTCTTGTAAGGCACTGCCCTCGAGACGAAACTGGTGACGTTCTGGACTGGGGTTTTCTTCTGGCAGGTCAAAGGCAGCAAGGTTGCACCATCCTTCTAGATCCTAAAAAGTGAAGAGAAAACAACACAAAAAACATGACATCAATATTAGCTAGCTTTTGTTTTCCACTTGAACATGGCTCCACAAATAAATAATATGACGGTCCATCCATTGTTACATACCCCATCCACCAGATCGAGCACTTCCTTCAGAGCTGGGCCATTAGGAGACAGAAAGCCTGAACCGTCCACAACCCAATTGGTGCCGTTTGGGTCTCCTGTGTCCGAATCCACTTTAAGTGCCAGGTTGACCTTTGTTGATGTGTCCGTCTTAGTGGAAGCATCATTACTTGGTCCGGCTCGTGTAAGGACCGAGTATGGAAGTTCCTTTGCGAAAAAGGAGGCTTTAGACAATACATTTTAAAAAGTCACACTCTACATAATAAGGATAAGATACTTACAACATGATGTACACTAAGTTTTTGGTCTTCATGATCTATTGAGTAACTGGAAGCCTTAAATCAGAAAACACTTAGTTTAGGTTGAAGTTTAAACACATTAAATGACTCTTAAGATAAGAGAGCGAGTAAAATCTTACCTGCACATTTTTATCAACTTTGGCCAACAGTTCATCCAGTTCGTCTGAGGTAATTACCTCATCTGCGTAAAATCCCAGCTCAATTTTGCGTTTGATGGTTGAATTCCAATGATTCTTCACTGCATTGTCCGTTCTACATAAGGAGAAAGGAAATGCTTTATTGGGGGCATTCTTTAAACCGTTAAAACACATTGTGCTAGGACTATAGTTACCGTCCAGGCAGTAATTTTGCAATCTCAGCCCAACGATTTCCAAGCAGACAGTGAGCTTTATATATGATGAGGTCCTCCTCTGCTGTCCAAGACGACTTCTTCACATTTGGATTGAGGTGGTTGTGCCAGCGCTCCCGGCACTGTTTTCCTAGTCTCCCCTTGAGATGCTTGGCTACCGCTGCCCAATTTTTATTTCCATAATGATTTACAAGGTCAATAACCTATAAAACAATTCAACAAAACATACAAAAGTATAATTTTATCTTTTACTTTGACATGTTCTTTACCAGGCACTTTTACATTTCTACAACTCACCTTCTCATCCTCCTCCTTGGTCCACGGACCCTTGACCAGCTCTGGATCCAAGACTTTAAACCAACGGTGCTGACACTGCATTTCACTGTGGGCCTGCACCAAACACACAGTATTTCATTTAACAGGCATGAGGCATTGATCGTATGATACATTAAAAAAAAAAAGGAGAGAAGCAAGAACTCACTTGAATGACACTGGCAATACTTTTCCAGTCATTCGTTCCCAGTTGATGAACCATGCCTTTCAGCCGATCATCCTGGGAAGGAAAAGAACAGAGGTCATTCACTGCAGCAATTCAGACTGGAGTCCACTCAAGATGTCACCCACCTCATCTTGTGTCCATTTCACCTTCAGCTTCCCACCGTCCCTCTGCTCTGCCACATCAGAGTCTGTATCTTGGAGCATGACCTCGTCTGCATCCTCACTGCAGATAAACAATAAGGCGTTGCTAAGAGGCGAAACAAGGAAGAAGAGATTGTCCCGCCTAGAGTCGCCAACACCGTGGTGCTACTACTCAGAGCATACTAAAGTTTAAACTAATCCAAGATCACGTCAGGTTACATGACTAAAATGAATGTAAATATGTTTGACATCATTAAAACAATTAACGGTTAAGAGGTTCAACGGTGTCTAGAACTTTCCGGAAAAAGGCGGCACAACGACAAAATGTGGAAAAAAAAAACACCATTGTCGACGCCATGAATTACAAAATTGTCACTGGTAACATACATCGTGACACTAATATGTGGATAAAACGCACGCGATAACATAAGTGCAGTTATAACGTCTGCAAAAACAATGATCAACAAACGGCTAACCTGCGACACCACCCGGACATTTCTCTGGACTTCTCTCGTTCGGAAGTGGCCCCGACTTGTCCCGCCGCTGATGCAGAATATACGCACTCCACTCGAGGATTTGACAGTTTTTGTGTTCATGTATAACGCAATCTTCTCCGTGTTGATCCGCGGTGCAGGTCGATACAGCCCGAGACCAGCTGGATCCTGGTAGTCCGCGCTCTGATTTTCTATCTCGCGCCCACTGACTAGATTGTGACGTAGATGCGCACAGCGTCTGCGCGTACGCCGCGTTTGACTTCCTGTAGTCCTTCACATTCAAATCCTTCAAGTAACTTTTTAATTAGACAGGTCTGGATAAGTACCTCATGTAATTCAACTGCAATGTTGGTAGAAATGTTTAAATGAAACACATATAAATAAAATATGCATCTTATATATAAAAATAATTTCCAATCTGTTCCTGGATGTTAAGATGAGAGATACAATAAAATAAAGAAATAGCCTATGTTATAAGAATTGCGAAGACAAACCAACCTTGGCATTTTACAATAATGACTAAAAATAGTTAACAGTACTAAAAAGATGCTCTTGTATAAGTTAATGTGCTTTACTTTGAAAAGTGGTACCCGCTTCCGACGCAGCTGGGCCAATTAAGTTTCCCTTAAATGCAGCTGGATCACGTCTGTCACCCACAAACACACCATGGAAAAAGCCTTTGTTTTTAAAGGTAAGACAACAACCTTTGTGTAGCACCTGGTTTAAACCTGATTACTGTGTTTTAGACATGTTTTGTGTTGCATTTTGTAGATTTGAAGAGCTTCGAGTGCTCATCCCCATCTGAGCTTGACAAGAGCTTCTATTTCAAAGAGAGTTTGCCGTCTGCTTTGTCACTGGATCAACTATCAACATCCAGAGTGTCCAATGAATCTATGGCCAACAACGTGTCTGATGTGAGGCTGTCCATCCTGGCCTCCTTTTCCCCCTCCTTGCAACCCAACTCTCCATCTCAAGTATTATCTGTGTCCAGCATCAATGAGCCAGACACTGATGGTGGCTACCTAATCGTGCCTCTGCAAGGAAGGTCTTCCACGCCACAGTTGCTTCTTCCAAAACAAAAGCCGCTCGCCTCATGTGACAAGTCATACACTGACCTGGTTGGCTCACCGATCTCCTGGGACATTTCCAGTATTAAATCCGAAAATCCAAAGGTTATAATGGAGCTGAGTGCTTCCGAGTCAACTTGGAGTCCCAAACAACCTGATGCTGGACTTTCTCCCTAATTGTTTTAATTTTGTACATTTTAAATCTTGCAACAATTTAATAATAAAGTTTGATTATAAAATATCATTGTAGAAAAGCTTTATTAAGGAATGCAGAACTGAACTTATTTACAAACAAATGCAAGGTACGGGCTCAAGAACTGGCTGTAGCCGAGTTGTACGTACGGGAGCCATCATAATGGATTGAAAGGCGCCTCTGTATCCAGCTCCGTCTCAAGCTCCTGCAAGAGTGATTTACATTTTTAGGATCTGCGGCAGTGATCGTATTTAATGCATATGCTTGTTACCTGATTGAGTTTCTTGAATTCAACAATTTTGAAAAAGACATGTTCCAAAATGTGCTTGGCATCTCTCTTCTCTTTGTCCAACGTTGCAGTTACCCCCAAAATCTCTCCACATTTTCGCACATAAAACTCAAGATCATCCTCCGTGCCTGGAAAATAAACATTTGTTAATCTTATTTAGAGACCATGGAAAATCAGATTTCAATCAGAACTTACACTTGTTGGTGAGTTGTGCAAGGCGTACTTTTTCAGATGAGAAGGCTTCATCCAGATCAAACAGATCAAGCATTGGTGGAGGTAAATCGCTTATAGTAGGCGGAAAGACCTAAACAATACAGTTTAGAATGACAAGCTTTGGATTTGAAACTAATTGTTAAATATGTATGATGACCTACAGCAGGCTGGAGCTGAGGAAGTGGCGTCTCAAACTGTGGGGTGATCAACTGAAGAGGCTCACATTTAACATTGAGTTGCTTGTAGGAACTGTAGACGGGTTATGCTTCGTTTAGAATGTTCCACTTTATGGCATTAATATAATCCATATAGATTTATTTTTTGCTAAAACACCTTGTAAATGACATCATCACCAGAAAAGTGACAATTTAATCAGGATTATTAAAAGATGCCCTGACTTACCCGATGACTTGGGGCAAAGTGTCAGTGGACATGTTAAACAGTGACATATCAAAGAGGGATTTGAAGTCCTTGGGAGTTTCGTCACCTTCTTGTAAACAAACACGCAGCTGCTCAGACAGACCTCCAGTGTCTGGCAGCATGGTGTAATCTGTGATCTGAGGGTTGAAATGTACACAAAAGCAAACAATTATTATTTTACCTATATAAATGTACATTTAAGTTCACGTAAATATACAGATGCTTACACCAAAAATGTATACTTTAATATAGGCTACACAGCTAGCCATAGATTAATTTCTTACCTCTGGATCTTCAGCGTCAATCTGATTGGGTTGAATTGCGTCAGTCATAAACCATTGCAGTAAAACATCCTGAAAAGATAGTTGATTTTAGATATTTTTCTAAAAATACGTATTAGTGATATATACTTGAACACCGAGTCACCAGAATTTTACTATTCTCCTCTTTATCTATGTACTGGTCACTAAACATGTGGCAGGAACCCAGTACAGCTAATTTGCCACCATCCTAGAAGAAACAAAGAAAAATATTGATATTGTAATTTAAAGGAAAAATAATTCAAATTAATTTATAATCTTACCTTTGCTTGATAAAAAGCTAAAATGGGTCTGTTGAGAGGGAAACAGACTGAGCCAGTTGAAAGAATAGCTACAGCAGGTTTCATTACACTCAGGGTAGCCCCATATGGGTAGACAAATGTTAAAGCTCTGCAAAACACAATTATTAATAGTTGCTTTTCTTGCATTTAATTCAGCAAAAAAATCTTGTTCTGAAAATAGCTTTACTGTGCATTATTCCCCATATTTTCATCTTCTATAATCCCAGTCAAACTTTTTCCAGCGGCTCGGCTGATTTCTCTGCAACAAAGATTTGAAGAAAATATAGACATGTCTAAATGCCATCATTTGCAAAAGATAAAGAGCCACAAACCTATTCAAGACACCATTGGATACAAGTGCCTCCTTCGGATGGAAGTATTTATAATATACATTCCTCACAACAACGTCTACATGTCATTAAGGAAAACCATTTAAAAATCAGTATAAATATTGATATAATGTAGAGAGCATTACAGACCTACCACTATTGACCATTATGCCCAGGTCTTCCAGCAGAAAGTTAATATTAGTGTCAAATTTAGATTCTCCTCCTTCACCCAGCATCACAAGAACATTTCCTCCTTTCTCAAGGTATTTCTTAAGTATCTCCATCTGTGAAAATGGGCAAACATTCATAGTATTTAAATACAATGTGATTAAGGCGTGCTTGTGTGTTTGAGCTAATAATGATGAACCTCTGATGCTGTGAACTTGTCTCTTGGACCAGCAGTGATCCACAATCGAACCCCGTTCATCTTCTCTGCTGTCAATTCCTCCTTCATACTAAACATGACAAAGATGAAGGTCTTTAGATGATAAATTACAGCGGTAACATTTGCACAGAGAGAACACGTCCACCTTTGGATCTTCCATTGAGCCCTCAGCCTCTTCTGCAGTGACTTGTATCCGCTGTTGGTGGTGAACAGCTCTCTCTTTGAAGCATTGAAGATCACAGTGTTATGATGATCTGTTTCCATTATGTTTGTTCTCTTGTAGCTGTGAAGCCATAAAGCTAACGTTGGAAAAAATGCACTGGAGATGATGTTAAAACTGTGAACAGAATCCACATGCAGAACATTAACAAACACTGGCATGATTTCTGAATGTGAAGATCTTACAAATAAAATGAGGCAAATCAGAAATGGGATTAGCAACCTGATTCTTCTTAACGTTAGCTTCGCTTGTGTTATTGTGTACAGTTCACGGAGCTGACGTTAGGTTACGACAAACGCCCTTTTACGTTGTTATTTCCCAACTAATCAAGCTAACTCGTTGCTTAAATGCTACTAGTAGTCAGCCGAATGTGCTAAGATGCAATTAAAAAGGCAACACCGCGGGTAAAACGAGCAACAACTACCGTTATTCCATTCCCCATGCGGCTAGCATCAGGCTAACTCTGACGGGGTTTGCTAACATTGTTGAGCTTTAGCATGTTTTCATAGATAAATCTTACCTTATTCAACAGCGATACGGTAATACATCCCCCGAGTTACACCAAGAAGCATTGAAAACCCTGATTACTGTACATATTATAAGTACTGGGCTTATGCTGGATGTAGCTCGTTCTGTTGCCTGATGGGAGATCGCGGTAACTAGGGGCGCTACTCCTTAGCAACCGAAGCAAGTCAAGGTGCTAAAGTTACACGAGTATCTGACAGTCAAGTGCCTGTAACACCAAACCTGCACAACAAAGTAATGGTCAGATTTGATCAGCAAAATCGTGTGGAGAATGTGGCAAAAATAAACATTAAAGAGAAAACGTTAAATATGAAATGTACTTTGCTTCCTAAATACAACAGTCACTCAGCATGTTTGATTTTCAGATTGAATTGGTCTCAACTGTCTCATGTGACTTACTTAACACGTTTGTACCAATGAAGGCCATTTTAAAAGACTGATAATTTATTAGAGATGAGCATAAAAACCTTCAGAGCTCGTAGCATAAATAAATAATCATCAGAACAGGTTTATTGTCATTGTCAGTGAACAAAATGCACAGGCTGGGAACTTGCTTTGGTGATTCGGTGCAACATACAACAACGTCCAGTGATGAATGAACACAATTTAAATTGACAATAAGATTATAAATAGACTTACTATGTCCACAACATGTACAGTTAAATTTACAGATGTAGTGCAGGAAGTGAACAGTGACATCATTTATTAAAATAAAATGTTTACACCACAGTTAATGAATCTGAATGACTAAATTAGAATAATGTGCTTAGAGTTTGCTGCGCTGCGTGGCTGGTTTCACCCTGAGAACACTTTCTTGTGAGCATGAGGCTGCCAGAACCCAGCTCTTCTCCACATTCTGCCGTGGACCAGCCCACGACTGCAATACTCCGTTTTGCTCATTAAGGCCCCCTGCTGGAGTAAAGCAGGATTACACAGAGAAACGCAATGCATTTTGATGGCTCTTCAACTTCATTCACCCACAGAAAGGTCAATTATTTTACGTAGGTACAGGCCACTTAACTAATTTAGTGGGCTATAACCGAGTACAACAAATCCTAAAAAAGATGGAGAAGAAGAATCAATTTATATTACAGGAGGATATCCACATTTCCACCTCTTGGAGGAATTATATACCAACATTTCTTATTGAAGAGATGGTTAAACAAAGTGAAGTGCTATAGCAAGATTCATATTTTGCATTATATGTAATTGTTTTTAAAGCCCATCTTATTTTACCCACACAGGCTTTTCCACATGGATAGGTTTGGTAGACCAAATAAATGAAATATTTTATACAGTAGCTATGATCTCTGTGATCATCTTGGCGATTTCTGGACCATGATTTTTAAAACAATGATAGGTGTAATTATGCATCGATTTCAATCTTAACCAACGTGATTTGGCCTTATGTACTTTGCTGAGATTAAGATATGATTGTACCAATCTACTGGTTCTCTGAAGTGTCTTCTTCTTTCACACACCACTAGAGGGTGCTCTTGGAAAGCCTCACCCGTTGAAAGTTTTGCGTGATTACGTATGCCAATGATTTTTATGATGTTTTGAAATTGTTCAGCAGTTTTAAATAGCCTACACAGTTGGAAATGATTATATATTTGTTTGTATACAGATGATTCCCCATGAACACTTCTTAAACACTGTCACTTTAACCATAATTTAAACAATCACTGCACTGTTCACTTTCTGCATATGTAAACTCAACTGTACATATTAAGCCTATTTTTATTTTATTTATTATCTGATAGCTTATTCTGTTATTCTTGTTCTTATCAGATGGTAGATTTAAATTGTTTCTTTTTTGACTTATTCATTGTTCATTGTTTTATGTTGCACCGAATCACCAAGACAAGTTCCTATGTTTGTGAGTTTTGTTCATTGAATAAATCCAATAAACCCTTTCTGATTCTGATTCAAATAATCCACAAGTCCAAAAAGCTTTACAATAATATCACAGTATGGAAAATGTCAAAATTGTATTGAGCAAGTTAAGATATGCAAAAAATGACTCAAACCTGAATTAATTTTCGTTATGAAGTTTCCTCAAACAGGCCCAGAGTTTCTGAATAAAAAATGTCTTGAAAATTCCAAGGTTATTCAGTATGAAGTTCATAGAGGGAGACATGGCTCAATACCGCCATCATGTGGTCTGACAGTGCACGTGAGTCATATGAGACTTGATACTGTTCATGTTTAGATCAAATCCATACATTCAACAATATGTATCTGTGTCTATCAACTATTAACATGCCATTCCTTCATTAACCGACCCCAAGGTTGGGAATGACTGAATTAGATAAAGCAACAGTTTCTTACACTGTGCAAACATTCGTAGGCTCCATCACACCAGAAACCCCCGTGTGGCTCCTGCTTTGCTCAAACTCTCCACATATCTCCAACCATAGATTGTATGAATTCTCTTTTTTCCCTGCATCCACAATATAATGTGTTTCCTTTTTTGTGTGTGTTTTGATGGTGCTCTTGTGGCCGCGCTGCGCTGTGGTGAGGCAGAGCTTCAAGTGGTGCTCCTGTGTTATTTCTGGCACAAGCAGCGGTTGGTGGCTGTGGAGCAGAGAGGAGAGACAGAGGGGGATCGCATGGAGTCCAAAACCAAGACTGTCTGAAGGATTTGCTTTGTAAGGATTACGCATTATGAAATCTGAATGGATGGAATGGCCATGTATGTGGTGTACACTGGTACGTTAAACTACTTTAGTATCCTGATGAAAAAGTTGTATGAATTATAATTAGATTAACACAAACAACAGGATACAATTCAGAAGATCCAGTAACCTGTAGAGGGAGTTTCTATGAGACATTTCACACTATTCACACAATTTCTACATTTCCCTTTTCTTCTGGGGAACCTGCCTGGGATTTTGTGAAATAAAATGTAAATAGCCTAGCATTTATTATTTTGGATTTTCTTTTTTTGCCATAACAATGATCAGAGATGCACTAGAATGTGTCTGTAAAAGTAAAAGTATGTGTCTGTAAAAGTAAAAATACTGTCAAATTTAAAAGTGCAGAAATATACAGTTTTACCTAAAAAATATATACAAAAGACTTTGTTTAAAAGTACAGATGTTGAATGTTGAGTGGAAAGGGAAAAGTGAGGGTGGAGACATTCAGCAAACCTACACGATGCCGAGGAGGTAACAACCACATCATGAGATACACATTGGCGAGCACGTTTCAATATTAGTAATTTTCTAGATCCTCTGCCTGAAATCCATACACGCAGATTTAATAGGTTGAGTTCACATGACGTCAAAACACCCTACAATGTCTAGGTCAGGTCTGGTTTACAGTTCATATTTCTGTAATTGCTGGTCCTCCACATGGAACAAAAACTGGCACAAAGTTCAACTTCCTCTCTGTCAGTGTAAATAAACAAAAGCTAAATCATTTTTTCACAAAAAGAAAAAAAAGAACGCGATTAATGTAAGTTGAAATAACATTAACCCATAAGATTAACTTTGCAGGTTTGAGGAGCAAATCCCACACAAATAATGAGAAAATTCAACATTTGTGGATTTATAATTTGGAGATTTTTGTCAAAAAAACTAAATCTAGTTATAAAGGCCTTGGTCTTGTTTTCTTTAGCTAATGACCGGAGCCGAGATGATTTCAGGATGTAATTAAAAAATAATCATTCTAAAATATGAATGTGTGAAGTGGGGTCCAATAACACAAAGAACTATACACATAAACAGCATTCAACCTGATTTAATGTTCTTTCTGGTTCGTCTACAGGACTGAGACAAAGACACAAGACACAGGACAATTAACTCTAATCACAATATGGCCTTTTGTCAACTCACCTCAAATGAATGTCGTCGTACAGTGAGTAGAAGCTGCTGTAAAGAGACAAATCACACCATAAAGAAGACGTCGACTGAGCTCCTATTGCATGCCTCCTAACCTATAATATTCATAATAGTCAGTTTATTCAGTATATTTCTCTACAGTCCGTCTGATCTCTGTCACACTTTGGTAGACACATCCCCAGGGACACAATTAAGGGTTATTTCTGATGTAAATGTGATTCTCCATACAGTGTACACAGTTTTTATACGGTACAGGCAAGCGTTTCTCTGATTGGTCCGCCAAACGATCACCTTCTCGGGACGTCAGGTTAAACAGAATCCTATTTTTTGTGTGGAAAATGAAGTTAGCCACAGCTGCCCGAGCGAAGGATACGCTGAAAACTAGAAAGAATAACCATTTATTTCATTAAAAGGGAATAGTTTAGATTTAAACATAATGACCACTCATCAAACCATAGCTTGAGTTGTGTTTTGTTTCATCACATCACTGTAAGCTGACACATTCACCAGTATTTTCCACTTACTGTTCAGTAGTTTGCAAAGACCGTCCTGTGACTTGTGTCTTGTGCATAAATCAGACTGTTTCACCAAACTCTTCCGCCATCGTTTTCATTACATAGGAACAGTTTCTCAGTCTAACCCTTTGCAAATGCTTTGTGGGAGTCTGTGGAAGGCATGCGGTCTAAAACCATGCAACGTCCAGTGTCAGCCATTATTGCTCCTCATGCACTTCTGAAAACAGCTTTTGAAAAAGAAAAATCTCCAACTTTGCTCTTGGCTCCGGATCAAGAGAACATTACTCCACTTTATTTATTTATATATTGTGGTGGTAAGTAGTGTGTGTGTGTCCCTGTGCAGTGAGATTTAAGTGTGTATCTGTGCGCGTTAAGCCACAAAGATATTTCAATTTCTTCTGAATATTAAATAAACATGCAGCAGCAGCCTCAGTGCCAGTGGCTTAAGGGTTAGTTTGGGGGTGGTGCCGGCGGTTAAAAGGGGGACGAGAGGGGCTGGGCTCTGAGGGGGGGTGAGACTACTCTTGGCCAGAGCCCCCACAGGACACACTGGCGCCTCGCACTGGAGGACTTCTGAACCACCACACTCCTCCACCAAAACCCTGCCAGCCCTGGATCCGACGACACATCCTCAGCCCTCTCTTTTGCTCTTTCCTCTCTCGCTTCTTTGTAAAGCCTTGGTTTTATTATCCCGCTGATATTATTTGTTTTTCATGTCCTCTCAGACCACATAACAAAATGATTGAGCCCTATGTTTCATCATTCCTTTTAGCATTGTCTTAAACGTTCGTTCAAATTGCAACTTCTGTGCAGTCTATGCCTTTTTCTGGTATTTAGAACTATTGCATCTATAAACTAGGACTGAATGATATTGTAGAAAGCTAAATTTTCCGGTAAGCTTTGCAATGACTTTTGCTATTCGCGTTTTGATAGCATGATTCTGTTCAAAGTTTACATTTTAAACACATTACACAGAAAAGAGGTGTTTCAGAACATGTTTGTAGAGGTCTAAAAGGTTCAGCAGGTCATATAATAAGACTAAGTTACTTTAACTTCAGTTGTAATTGCGACCGTACAAATTGCGATTTAAATTTCATTCATGAATCAATGGAAATACCCCTTTGAGTAAGATAGTGAGGGAACACCATTATAACATGGTAAAACTAAAAGGTTATCATTTTACATATTATGTCCCCTTTTTAAAAATCTCCTCCCTGTAAATGGAAGCACTTAGTGGCTTTGGTGAAAAAAAAAGAACGGGCAGCATGTCAGTCAGAATGACATTGGGAAAGTGAATGTTCCACAGCGAAAAAGCAGTTTATGTATCAAACTTTCAGATCTTTGGTCCACCAGTTTACTTTCAATGCCCTAAAATGTTCAAATAAGCATGAAACATAAAGTCAGCGTAACCCCTCATTTGTCCAGAAGTAATACAGCTTAGAAACAGTTTCAAAAATAGTCATCATTTTTCAATCTGATTAAAAATGACTTTGGGAAGGAAGTTCAAATGTTTTAAAAAATGCCCAGATTACTACAGTTGAAACTTTATTTTTTATTTTCTTAGCATAAAACATATGTATTTATAGCTGTGATGGAAGCGGGACCTATCACTCTATTTACCTGTTCTCTAAATTACAGTTTGTTGTTTAATTAATAAAAATGAAACCTTTTGTGCGTCATGACTTTAGATAGACACATTTTCACCTCTCTACTTATATACTTATAGGGGTGTTTTAAAATGCATCTACTACTTTAATTTTCGTCTGGTGCTAAAATTAGTAAAGCCCTGACTTTAATTTCTTCCCGCAGGAAAACGCCTTTCGCATCGTACAGTCTCTCACAATGTTGCACCAGGAAAAGCAGCTGGACTCTGGACTCTGGAAAAGAAGAAGAAATAAGTCAAGTCTATTTGTTTTGAGAGAGTTTTCAGTTTCTTCTTGGATCAATATAGTTTTGTGGAGTTAATAATATGACAAATCTCACAATAATATCGCAAATGTGGTTGTTCCAATACCATACCATAATACTATTTATCAAACACAAGTGGATATGTCTATGTCAAACCAGCCGATTTCTTCTTTTCCCCTGGAAGCAATTTGTCACCCGGAGGCCATTAAACGGGAAGCAGATTATACTCTTAAAGAGGCACACAGTCACCCACACGCCACCCTCAGCTGCTATAAACAAAATGGGCTCATTTACTGGTCCTCTTGGTGCATTGGACAACATGGGAGGGGTCCTTTTAAACTTTAAAGACATTTGTAACCTTAAAACGACTTGGCCATGTAGTAAAATAGTGGATTAGAACATCAAAATGATGGCACTTAAACGGTCGATGATGACGTTCTCATAAAGCTAAGTTTGTTTGCAGAGCAGAAAGGGTGGTCTAACCTCCCTCACCACTGTGATTATAGCTTCAATCATATGCTGCATAGGGACAGGAAGTATGAAGATGTTTATCAGGAACTCACAATATATTTGAACGGAACATGCAGAATTACATCTGACCCTGCATGGCTTTGACTGAATTAGTTTGTTGCCTGGCCACCCAAAATACACACGTTACAAAGTCGTGTAGTCTGAACACTTTACCTTTTTTTTTTAAATCTCGTTTTATCTTCAGATAGTCGTGACTGACAGGTGGATTGGTCGATTGGGGACACCGCATGGTTCATCTGCATCAAAACAAACATGGAGAAGGAGAAAAAATAGTACAGAGGAATAGAAATGAGTGGGTACAAGCAAAGTTTGCCCCATGGCACCCGATTAACTCTCACAGTTGTTGGCCTAGGCACCAGTGAGGATGTCGTCACAGAGGAACTGCCCCCGGGAGCTTTTAGGCATGCGGCAGTTTCCTTCTCTGATGACTAGTGATGGTTTGAAAGGATAAGCTGCATGGACGTGTTGTAGTCCCACTAACCAAACCCTTTGTCTTCTCTTATCTGTAGAGCTCTTTAAAGGCTGACCTCCTGCGCTGTCAGGGTCACGTTATGGTTCAGCCCTGGTTCACTGTCTGTGTGTTGTCTTTTACTCAAAACTGCATATGTGCTGATTGTTGAGCCCTGAGGCGTTCTGCCCCCCACGCACACGCACAGACATGCACAGACACACACACACACACACACACACACACACACCTGCAAACACCTGTGCTTTTGTCCCGCTCCCCCAAATCCCCCCTCACAGCAGGCCAGGCACCCACGCCCCAGGCCACGCAGCTCTCCTCTGTTTCTTTTCACACAGCTTGAGCGGCTTGTCAGGCTCAAAGACATTCTGCACCTTTTATAGATTCTTCTGACGTTGTTCCGTGTAGGAATGTGACACTATGCAAATCTCACAGTATTAGATTTTCGCAATATTCATTTCAAGGTACGATACTTATTGTAGATATGCAACTTTTTTATTTTAAAATACCTTGACAAGCCTTTGATGTGAATCATTACTGTCTTAAGTGATTAATAACAGTTTTTCTTCATGTTGAGAAAGATGGTTTATGTAGTTCCTTATGTTTTTAACTGTTCTTGAAAAAAACTTGTTATTTGATATATTGTGACAGGCCACAATATAATATAATTCTAAGACATTTGGCAATTGTGACGTCCCTCATGCGTGTGATGGCCTGTATTACTTGTGTCATTTGGTTGATGTTAATCAAAAATAATAGCGTACTAAAGTCAAAGTTAAAGTGTAAATGACAGGATTGACAGACTACTGTCTTCACTAAAATGTTGCATGATTTTATTTAAGATTGTGCGTAAGTTTTGACCTAGTTCTCTTGACTTCAATTGTGGTTAAGTTTATAATGTTACTTCCTACATGGCCTTTCCTGGCCTACGTAAAGGTATGACTAAAGATGGAAATTACAATCATGTTGCCTATAATATTTACAAAGGGAAAGGTCATTCCATATTATTTGACAAATAAAAATATGTCAAGACCTTTATTTAATTCATGTGCATTGATTGATTGGGGGAATTCCTTTTTAGAACTTGGCTCTACTTCATGTGAGTTTTAGCCTCCTTTTTTTCCTCAACTGCCACTTGACTGATGTAAAACTATATACAAATTAACATCAGGTACTATCTCACGGCCACCAAACAAATAGTTTTAGAGTGATGGGTGCCAAAGGCCATATATTCCATATGGAAGCGATTGTCCGAGCATTGTATTTTTTTCTTTCATGTGGTCTTATTTGAAGCAACACTTAATGTTTCCAAAAAGAAGTAAAAATGAAGCTAAAGCCTGTGTCACCACAAGTGTTGAGGGACCAGTGGCAGTATGGTGTTCTGGAAAGCCGCTGACCGTCTTCACAACCCCCCCACCCCCCACCCTGACACACCCAAGCCAGCCCCTGCTCCTCCTGTGGGGCTTTTATGTTGTGGAGTGGACCGTGCGCCCACTTCAGACCACCATAAACATGTCGGTGCCTGATGACAGAGCGGGCCGAGGGACGTTTTATATAAATTGACCTCAACTACAGCTCATTAGAAGCCCTAAATTGGAACCATGCAGCCTGAGACGTGTAAATGCTCCATCCACTGCAGGTCTGGTCTGGGACTATTGCACATCCAGCACAGTTAGATTTGATGCTTTGAATTGTCCATAATATCATCTATTCCAGTGACTGTAGTTGGGGCGTATTTTACAAATGTCATGCTTATGTTGGTTTACAAAAATAATGTTTCTAACTAACTAAATTACACATTGAACCATGTTAAA
This sequence comes from Eucyclogobius newberryi, assembly GCF_026437365.1. Classification (NCBI taxonomy): domain Eukaryota; kingdom Metazoa; phylum Chordata; class Actinopteri; order Gobiiformes; family Gobiidae; genus Eucyclogobius; species Eucyclogobius newberryi. The sequence goes on from NW_027315823.1 coordinate 10,260,685, forward strand.
ACTAAATTATACTTTTGCAGCTCTTACACATTTTTTTTTTTTCAAATTTTCTCATTGTTTGTAACTTATTTTTTTCCCCATTTACTTTCTAAACCACAAGTTCCTTTATCAGTTTCTTCACATTCTTTATCTGTACAATTTGTTTTGATATATCTAATAGATATAAATACAAGGAGTAAACCGGACAGATTTAGTAGATTTGTGCGCGATGTGTGGATTCGTGCATGATGATGATAACGTGCAAAAGTTGTCATCGCTTTTCTGCCTGATCTCATTCAAACAAGTATTTAAGCTCAAGTGGCACAAGCATATAATTACTTTTAGTTGGATTTACACAAATACTTTTTATGTGTTTCAATTAAAACATGCAAAAATACATGTGTAGCCACCGCATGTCTTTATTTCTCATTTGCAGAGCTGTTCCCATTACATCGGCTCTGGACACTGCTTTTTCTTGAGGCTATCTTGCCTTTAATGCCATGTGGTCAATCCACCCTCTTCAAGTATTTTTTATTGGTTTGAAAAGGCCTAAGTGACCTAACAGGAAACTCTACTGAACGCTGAGTGAGACAGTGGCACGTTAATGCAGATGACAAGAGCATTTCTGCAACACTGAAGTATAAAGTTACTGCATTTTCTGCCCCCGACCCATCATTTTTTAATTAGGGTCTTTTGCTTGACCGCCTCCCTCAATAGACAATGGTCATTTCCCCTCTCCTAATCTCTCCTCTCCACTGAGCATCATAATTGCCCCTGTCATAGAGGTGAGTGTATCTACAGTGCTCCCTGAAAGACAGTCATTGTGCAGAGTCGAGACCTCACTTGAGATGGCTTTGTTTATGGTGCTTGAGATAATGAAACTATTTGCTTGTGACGTGGAAGTTTATGAAAAGTTAGAGAAGCGCGATGAGACAAAGTCCATGTTACACCAATATAACAACACAAGAAAGTGATTTTTAAAGATATTTACTTTTAGAAGCACCGAAAAGTGGTTATTGCTCATCACAGCTAATAACACGTACACCTTCTTAATGACACCATTTATATTTACAGTGGGTTTTTAAATTGAAGCATTAAAAAAACAATTCTGTGTAAAATGGTCATTTGATTTCTTTGTAAGCAATATAAACATCTTTGTTGTCAAAATCTTACAAACAGGCTCCAAAGATAGAAGGCAACACATTGAGCATCATCTATATAATGTGGTTATAGGAGAAAAATAGATAGTAGTATCAGGTGTAGAAGATGTCTCAATTTAAGAATCATATAAAAGATGAATACACATAACATCAAAATCTATAAATAAATGTTTAGAACATAGCCATGTTTTGACAAATAAATAAAGTTCTTAATTTATTGTGAATTTTACTATTGGACAGTTTCATCCTGCATTTGTTAAGGCACAATATTTCCTATAGGCTGCAAAATAATGTATAATTTAAGTCATAAATTAGATTTGTATTGTCTGTAAATATGACATTAAATAAACAAAGAAAAACACACACAAATCCCAACTATTCAACAGCACCAAACAAAAATACAATTAACATAACATAAAAACATTGGGCAAATACCGTTCTACATCAGATGTCGTAATCATGCATTGTCTTAAATAACCACCTGCTGAGTCTCTTTTCCCTGGTCAGGTGGAGGCAGACTGTGAACGTCAAACTGATTTATTGTCATGCCATTGCAGAATGCATCTCATCTGATTGTGTTTACACGTTTACACATGTACTGTGGTCCTCATCCACCATCGCTCATGTTGTCTGTGTGGCCCAGCGATAATAAAGTGATTGCTACCTATGCATGCTCAGCCACTTATTATATTAATTCTACCCAAACACCATCTGGTGTTTATTACATGTCCCTCTTTTGGTTTTAAGTTTGCCATAACAAACTCCATCTGTGTCCTGAAACATTTCTGCAAAAGTAATTTAAATCTCCAACAGTCCACTGCTGTTGTCCACTCCATTGGTGGTGCTGGTTTTGTCATCTCCATTTGGGATGGGGTCGGAGGTGGGGTTGGACGGCACTGCACCAGTGTTCATCTCTGTGGGGTCCTCACTGCGAGGGTCAGTCTCTCCCTCCACACTTTTGCCTTGCAGGGCAGACTCAGCGTGGGTCTTCTGGTGTTTGGAGAGGTGGTCGCTTCGGGTGAAGCGCTTATTACACAACAGGCAGGTGAACTTCTTCTCTCGGGTGTGGGTGCGCACGTGCCTCTCCAACTCATCAGAGCGAGTGAAGCGCTTGCCACAGAACAGCCAGTTGCAGACAAAGGGTCTTTCCCCAGTGTGCCAGCGCAGGTGGGCTTTCAGGTGGGACGCTTTCCCATAAACCTTTCCACAGCCCGGAATGTGGCAGCTGTGGACAGGCTTCTTCCTTAAGGAGGCGGCTGAGGCTCCGAGCCGCTCCAGCTCTTGGCAGTTGGGGCAGTCACATGATGACCTTGTGGGTGCAGACCCTCCACCGTAGCCCCCTGTGCCCCTCGCAGGCTTGAGCCCCATTTGACTCTCCATCAACCCTGTGCTGTTCACAGGCTTGGGCTTGTACATGTCCTGGGGCAACATGTGCTGTGAAGGCTGCAGGAGGTGAGAGGAGGAGCCCAGGCCCACAGAGGGGTATGGGGCCGGGTTTAAGGGGGTGAAGTCGGTACTGTAGCTGGGCAGCTGTGGGCTGAGAGAAGCTTGGGGGGCCACTGTCTGCAGTGAGGCCTGGAGCCCCACGTCTGACTGAGGCTGTGTGGCCGACAGCCAGTTGGAGTTGGGGTGGACGTCCCACCAGGAGGATGTGGCATTAGCAGAGGCACTAGTAATGCCCGGGATGCCAGTCTTGTACCAAGAGCCATAAGGATGTGTCATGTCCAAAGAGGTATACACACTGGTCAGGCAGTCAGCCGTGGCATGGGCTTTAGACACTAACAGAGACTGGTCCTGGGACACTGAGGTCTGGAACGAGTGGGAAAACGGGTTGTACTCTGACGCGTAGCCTCCGGCCGAAGGAGGGGGGCTCCCCGTCGGGGTGAGGAGCCCCCCACTGCCTCCTCCAGTTGTGGTGAAGGAGCCAGTGTAGGAGTCCGCCAGGCCAGTGTCTGCAGTGCGGCCGTTTTTGGCTGCCTGAAGGTCAGAGGTCATGATGTATGGTTTCTTTATGGGCGAGGTACTGCCGGTCTTGCCTGGGGTGGCTGTGTCCCTGATGGGGCTGGTGCTGCCGAACTTATTACAGGTAGCAGTTAACATAGCCAGGGGACTGGAGCCATAGCGTGAGTCTTCCTGTGAACAGAGATAAGAGCAGTGAGTGTCTGCAGGAAAAAGCTCAGTGCTTCTGTCACTGTCAACACTAATAAAAAACGTATGTCTGACTGCCACTGCAGGCCCTTCCTGCTCTCCCCCTTTTCAAAGTGGTTAGGCCAAGTTTCAAGCAGTCTATGCAAATGTTTGTGATAATTCTCTTCGGCTCCGCTCAGGATTCCCCCACGGCTATTGTTTCACTTAAACCACTGTCTCCATGCTTCTCTTATTGGAGAATTAGTGTCAAAGCATTTCACAAGAATACAAAACATAAGCCCGCACTCAGAAGAAATGTCATCAATTGATCTGGTTAGAAATACCATACAAAAGCATCTACCGGTACACTTTCATTTCTGTTTACTATGTGTTCCTTGTGTGTGTGTATATATATATATATATATATATATATATATATATATATATATATATATATATATATATATATAATTTAGAGTGGCTTCTCAAATAAAACTTACTGTGAAGACTTTTTTTTCTTCTTTCCAAACAAATTTTAATAATTTTTTTCACCCCAAAAACATATTTAGCATAGCTTCCCAAAGCGCAACTCAAAACATAAATCTGATGCAAATGTTGTAAATAGTAATGAAAGTTTACTTACAAATATATTCCCTACCTCCAGAATAGATGCGGCCATCCCTGAGTAACAGAATCCTGTGGAAGTGGAGGGGAGCAGAGGAGAGGTGCTCTCTGGGTCCCAGTTCAGACAGTGTGGAAGAAGTTGGCCACTAACGCAGGGAAGTGTTTTGAGGCACGGGAAGCCCGCCCCCTAATTACAGCCCCTGAACTCTTTGAAGACTCACTAAAGAGCAATAAAAAACAAAGCCACGGGGGAAAACTTAACGTGATTGGAGGAAAAAAAAGAACACTCCACCCCCTCCAAACAAGCCGCGGCCAATCACACTTCAAGATAAACGCATGAATGGATTACTCATCCATCACCACGCGGACTGGGATCTGTCCAGAGCATGGATCTTCAGTGGTTCAGAGGCGCCTGAAGGAAAGACACCTTTTTTAAATCAAATCTCACTGAGAAAAGTACAAAAAGAAAACTATAACGCGCTTGCCTGTGGTGCAGTGGTTAAAGGCATTGCACATGTGTGGTTGCCACATTCGCTCCCCCAATGTCATGCAGCTGTCCTCTCCGAATGAAGTAAACTAAATCGAGAGCCAGAATTATTTCAACTTCCTCAAAGTATTTTAAAAATATAGTAAAGTGAAATTGTCTAATTGTCTAATTGTCTGAATTTTTCATTTTATCAAATCAAAAGCTCGCTTCAACAAATGACTTGATTTTTTCTGTGTAAAATGGTGTTGAGCAAAAGACAAAAAAGCCCCACTGTTGCTTGCATGAAATTTAAATCTAAATGCATTAATAAATGAAGACATCTGACCGTTGTTGACATCAACATAGGAAAATCTAATGTCCCAGGTCTTTCTTTTCTTTATAAAAGTTTGCAAAACTCACACTTGCACAAACTTCCTCTAACTGACTCACTTCTCGTCTCTCTGATCGCTTTGAAGACTGAAAACAATTAAAATCTGCATGGAAGGGTATTTAATAATGCCTTTCACCTGAGTACATTTGAGTACACAGTTGGTAGTAGTACCTATGTCCTCAGCAATGTCATGATTAGCAATAATTTTACTCATTGTTTTTGAAAAGTGCTCTTTGCCTTTTTCTCATTATTTGAATACTAAAAACATGCTGTGTATTTTATCCACCACACCTTTTAGTCAAGTAAATCATTTGGGTAACCATTTTTTATTTTTGTCTATGGAAGTAACAATGATTTTGTGATACTACGGCAATTTTAGCTCCACTAACCCACCCTAATCCATTGCGTAAGCTATATTCACATTTCCATGTCAAACGCAACTGGAATAGCCATCACACGGCCGCCGGGGACAGTGTTTCTGGCGGAGAGTGGTGGTGTAAAAGATCCATGTTATTAGCCTCATTACTGCACATGCGCCGTAAATAAGACGTGAAAAGCCGACTTAGGAGCTTTCCTGTGAGGGAGGAAAAATAACAATGAACATGTAGCCTTAGCCCGTGCCACATAAATCCAAAAATTCAACCGGCCCAGTTTGTGGTTTCTCTTGCAGATTTTATGATAGTGGGTTCAAGCCTTTCTCTGTTTCCAATATTCTTAACTGCCTTTTCAGACATTAAGTGAGACGGCGCTTTGAGACAGGCAAATGGAAAGAAGTCATTACACACAATAAAGAAGAGATTATCACATCAAATAAAACAGCGGGTTAATAAGGGCTGGCATCAGTGTTGTTTCCTACAGGCTGCATGAAAAAGAAAGAAAGTCTCTGTGGACTCAAAGCAGTAAACTTGAGCCAGATAAATAAGTATAACAGAAACACGCAAACTTGTAAATACAAAAATCAATTGAAATATACTCAACTAAGAATGTATCTATCAAACTTCAGTCAGGTAAATGAATATAACAGAAATATGCAAACTTGTAAATACAAACATTTATTGAAATATACTCAACTAAGAATGTATCTATCAAACTTTAGTCAGGTAAATAAATAAAACAGAAACATGCAAACTTGTAAATACAAAAATCAATTGAAATATACTCAACTCAGAATGTATCGAAATGAACACAGCTACTAACGTTTTAATAAGACTAATGATCTTCACCATCAAACTAAACAAATAAATTAATACAATAGATTATATTTTTGGCTTCTAGTCTTAAACATGAATGTAACTATACTGTTTAAACAAGTTACGATTAAAGATAAAATACTGGCAATTGGGGACAATCGTCAAACCACCAGAAAATTGCTTAATGTTCTCTTCTAATGATTTGCTTTTCACTTACAACAAAAGTAGGCAACATTTTGAGGTGACAGGGAGAGAGTGGCAATATTTATTTATTTAAAAACTTGGTGCTCAGTTTTTTTGAAATTTATATCTACACATTGCAGAGATTTTATCCAAAGAGCGCAAAACGGGACCGCAAATTTTAAAATAGAACTTTTCTCAGTCCCATAGTGACGGAGAAGCCTGAAGCACACACAAAATAATTTAATTGGATGATTTAAATACACTTTTGATTTAAAGCAATGTAATTGGTGGAGCAAGCTACCGTGACTTTGAGCGTTATTAACTGTGTATTACTACGTTACAAGAATCAAATGAATTACATTTTTTTTTAGCAAAGTTTGAATTCACTTCCCCGCTCGCGTTTGCCAGATTCTCAGCATCTTTCTGAAGGCGTTTCATTTCTGAAGGAGCGCACAGAAGATTAAAATTGTTGTCAAAAATAAACATATAATTTCAATCCTTATTTTCTCCTCAATTACAGGGCATGGTCAGAGCTGGGCTTGTTGTTCGGGAGAGTCTGGCCCTCACATGAACACAGCAGTTATATTTGGCAGTCTGCTCTCCGACTGACCTTCAGCGCTTTATTTTCTTATTCCAAAGCCGCGAGTAAAAGACCAAAGCACATAAATGCAATAGTTCAACCCTGACAAACCTCACCTGGTCTGTCACGATCTCTATTCAAACACGCGCGGACAATGTTTAAGTACACAGTAGTTTGCCGTATTTTCCGGACTAGAAGTCGCACCGGAGTAAAAGTTGCACCAGTCAAAAAATGCATAATAGAGAAGAAAAAAAATATATAAGTCGCACTGGAGTATAAGTCGCGTATCAAATACTTTTGTGGAAATGTACTTGATAAAATCCAAGACCAAGAAAATACATTTCATCTTGAAATGCAATTTAAAATAATAACAGATGAGAGAACATGGTGAATAGGTGTACGTATGCTAACGCTAACACCTTCAGCTACATGACGCACAGACAACGAACTGTGGTAAGTGTCTGGTATGTTAACGTAACATATTAACAGTTATTCAGATAACTATAGCATAAAGAACATGCTAACAAGTTTACCAAAGCAGCAGTTTTACCCAAAATCACTAAATCCATTGAATTCTTCTTCCTCTGTGTCACTTCTAAACAACTCCACAAACTCTGGAGGTAGTGGAAGTGCAGATTCGTCTTCTGCGTCGCTTAGAGCCTACAGCGCCCTCTTGTGGTCGCCAGTGTGAAAATAACAAATAATATCACATATAAGTCGCTCTGGAGTATAAGTCGCACCTCGGCCTAAACTATGAAAAAAGGTTCGACGTATAATTCGGAAAATACAGTAGTTTGAATTGTATTGCCGTGATATTAAAAGTATTCAAATAAACGTGCTATGCTAATGGTATATATATACTCTCATGTAGCAATTACATTCACACATGACATCTTATTTAAGTTTGTGCTGTCAGTTATGCTTTTACTACAAATTTGTACCTTTTAGTTACAAATTCTGCATGATTGAAATTGTAAACATCCAACGTGGGTGGAAACTACTACGCATTGAAGGGCACAGTGAGAGGTTATTGCAAAGCCTGTGTGTTGTTGTTTGTTGCCTGTGTGGTGTTGTTGTTGTCGAGATTCACAACCAACAACAGTATAGTTTTGCAGCGTAACTAAGAGCTGCATTTGAGTTGAAACATCTAATTCAAGTCTTTGATTTTAAAATGTTGATCATCTTTTGTCACTTCTTGAAGGATCTGTCCTCCCTTTCCTTGGTCCTCGTGGCGCTGTTCGTTTCTTGTTTAACGCAGGGGGGTGGAGGAGGGTTCAATCGCGCCCGAATGCCGCACACGTGCCCCGCTCCCCCTGTTTTATTGGAGCGGTAATAATCTTTGACTTTTGGCGTGTGCTCATTTACAGATCCCTTCAAAAGACAGTGAATGGGATCTATAATTAGAGAATACGTGAAACTCTTAACGGGCTCATCAAACAGCTTTCCCTGCTCTATTTACTCCTTTCTGCGCGGTGCGGTTCCACTTGTTGGGTTACATGCAGGCACAGTGAGTTTGATGACCCACTGGAGCTGGGTGGGCACCATTATCCCCCCCAGAGCTGATTACATGGTTTGTAAGGATAATTTAAATCATTTAAAACCTTTTTTGACTCCCTATTTTTTTTCCGAGTTCGTCAATGTAAAACGCCACTGCACTTGCAATGTTCTTAGATAGCTGTATCAGTGCTTCGAATATCAATTTATTTATCTCATTTTTTATGAATATATTTGAATTATGGATCAGCAATATTGACTTTTTATTTATTTATTTCTGTGAAAGTGCATGTTAATTAACATTTCTGTAAATATGCCAGAATGTCGTCCCATGACAGCTGTTACAGTCAGCCTAAAGCAGGAAGTAAAAAAGCATTTTATAGCATTTCATATAGAAATTAGAAATATATACACTATTTACATTATGAGACACAGACACATCAATCATCCAGGTACAGACACATAAACGAGCCGATACACACTATGGAAAACAAACACACACAGACAAACATAGATCTAAAATGAACATCTCTGTATTTCTTGGAGAATCACGATAATGGTCAGACTTTATTGTGGTAATCCAACAATGTGTTAAAACATGTCTTTAAATGTATTAGTAGAGGTTTAATTATCAGACTAATGTGAAATGTGCAGAAATATCACCTTATACTCTTTAAAATACATATATAATATACTTAATATGCATAGCTTTAGAACTAAAATTAGATAGACTGCCTGTCTCTAAGTTCAATAATAAATTTAAACAGACCTTAGATTATGAGATGTGATGAAATATTTGGACTGGAATGCTGAGCAGAAACACATTCTCCTTTAATTTGCAATCTTTAACAGGTCATGAATGTTTGGAACTAAGGTATCAGTTTGGTCATGTGCAGTAGCAGTAGATCGCGCTTCACTATAAATCGTTTCTGTTTTGTGCATTCTTGGTTTGCAATAGATTTCTTGCTCCCTTTAGAACATTACTGCAACCAAGTAAGTGTATATATATATATATATATATATATATATATATATATATATATATATATATATATATATATATATATATATATATATATATATATATATATATATATATATATATATATATATATATGTATATATATATATGTATATATACTGTTGGATCAATGGAATATCTGGCCGTAATGTGTTTCCCTTGACATTCCCCCGCTGGGCTGCAGCCTCACAAAATTAACAATGTTAATAATACTGCGACGAAGAGGGAAAATTGAAATGATTAGATGTGTTTTAGTTCAGTGCTGATGGAAATGTGGTGAGAGGGAATCAGGGTCAGGGATAGACTTGCCTTGCAGCATGACTCTGTGCTATTTTTCCAGGCTGTGTGGTCAAAGATTCGGCGAGCTCGTCGACGGAAAATGAGCGAGCGAGACACTTGGGGGTGCGGGGGAGAGAGAGGGGGAACGTATAGACAGAAAAAGTGGCGGTTGGTTATACAACACACTAGTGAATATCATGTTAATACACCATTGACTGTTGATCGTGGCGGCAGATGGCCTTTTGGATTGTGATGTTCGACAATCAAAGCTTTTTTTTTATCCCTTTTAACGTAGGGCATAGCATTTTTCAACCTTCAACTGGCAGTCAAGCAACAATCCAGAAGAGAAAACCTCATATATTTGATTAAAAAAAACGTCAATATGTTGTTAATCAGTTCTTCCTGATGCCTTTGTTACATAACCCGGAAGACTCAAAATGAACCCTGGAAATGTTGCGCTCCATGCTGTCCCAAACAAAGCGCCATGAGCTGCCTGCTGCTGTATACAAGCCACTGTGTGTCCTGTAATCTGTGCGTCTCTCGTGGAGACCTGTGGCCACCTAATCACCCCAACAGGCGTCATCGTTCTGCCATTGCCCTGGATGGGGCAACGGCCGGGTCTGTCAACATTTCCTTACGTATCAAAAATGAACGCTTTGAAAATTAGGTATGCTTTTCCCCCGTAAATGAATAATACAACTATTTCTATTTGAGGTTTAGGTTTGATCATTTGTAACGGCTACTTTGACATTATTCTCATAAAGACGGGAAACATTCAGCTAATGCTTTGTTACTTCCTTTATAATCAGACTAATGTCTTAGTGATAGCAATGAAGGCATTAAAAGGGTTGGGCATTATTGAGAAAAATTAGATAAGTTATTGTAGAAATCCAACAAAAATGTGCTGAATTGAGTCTTTAAATGTATTTATTGGGGTTTAAGTATCAGACAAATGTGAAAGAACTGTAAAATGTTTGAAAGATTATAACAAATTGTTTTGCTGCATTTTTAGGCCGTGGCTGCAGAGCCGCGGCGCAGTCAAATGGCCCAGCTGTTTCAGGAGCCGCGGCAGTGCCATATAGCCTCATGGCTAACCCTAACCTTAACCCTAACCCTGACCCTAACCCAAATCCTAACCCGGCACGGTCTAGAACGGCGCGGTCAAATAATTCAGCAGTTTCAGGAGCCGCGGCACAAAACAACATGGCAGTTTCGGCCACGCGCCGCGGCTCTGTAGACACTCCCGCATTTTTATAATGAACAATACACTCGATATTCAAATTTTGCATACTTTCAAAAAAACATGATTGACAATTTGATATAATACCCACCTCTTTTGTAGTCATTATAAAGATGCACCATTCCAGCTTATTCTATTCCAATACCAATACTGATACTTTGGTTTATATCTGCTGATACCCAATATCAACTGAAACTATTGCTGAGACTGAAAATAGGCTTTTCTTTTCTTAAAACACAATTAACATATTTTTGAGATAGTCATCCTTCAGCTGTGGATGATACAAAATTCAAACAGTATGTGATGTTCAAACACTCAATCCAGACGGATATAAAAGAGATCAACCTTATAGGTTGAAAAATCCATATTCTGCTATTTAAAATACTGCTTTGAAAGTACGGTAACATTTACTTTTGGATGTATTTGAGACTCGTGGGAAACTGTTAAATAGGCAGAATTGATCAAATCAAGGCTTGACAGCAATACAAACGGAGCAAACTGAAATAGATCAGATTGTATGTGGATAATTGCCATACTCGTGAGGGTCGACTCTCGGGATGGTCCCACAGCGGGCCTGAGGTTAGGGTAGGAGCTACTCTCTGTGGAGCTCTGCCAACATGAGTGTGGAGCTCTATAAAGACACTAAATTGATTCTTATTTTATTTCATGCTGGCCAATCCAGCACCATGTGATGTGTCACCAGTATCTAATCGGTCCGATTGTTTCCCTGGCACTGGCAGGTTTCTCCTTTGTGTGTCTATACGCTCATTCACAAACACAGACGTTAGAAACCTTGAAAGTGTAAAGTTACACCAACTGTGTAATTGCACAGCCTTTTTTGCATTATAATACACATTATTTATTCTGGTACATTATTTTGTAAATAAAAATGTTAACAGCATAGAAAATTCTGTATAATTACATGAAAAAAACATATAACCATAAAAAAACACTACTACAAAAGAACATAGCAAAAACGATTTTCATGTTGTTATTTTTGATCACCTTGAAATTTATTACTAGATTCTCCAACCGAACACTGTCAGAAACAATTTGACCAGATATTGGACTTTTTTAAAACGTTAAATCCAATCTCCATAAACAAAGCTCAAGTGATACAGAGTTCGTGGTCAGGCACTTAGACAAAGCCCCATAAGTCCAGCACTCAGAGTGGTACATCTCTTGTCTTTGCCATAATGATGTGGTCTGTGCAGTGGAAACATCATCATTTCTGAGAGACACATTGTGCAGCAGGAGATCATATCTGCGAGTGGGTCAGGACATTGAGTTTGTAGACCAGTGACCAAGAGTATCAGATGTCATCCATAGAGTGATTGTGTGGAGCTGAAGTGAAGTGTGCTTGACTTGTGTTTCCTCTGATGGAGAGGAGACTGATGTGACTTCCTGATGATCAAGGAGAAAATGTCCAAATGAGAAACAGGATGAGTGTTGGATTTAAGCTGCTTTTAAAAGCTATTAGTGAACACGATGCAAAATGTTCATAGTCGGAATGTAGCTGGAAATGACTTGGAAAGTGTGGTGAGAGAGGGCTGGGCTCCACAACAGAAATAGAAGGCATTATAGGTAGGTAAAATAAGCATGGTGTACCTAAAGACACTTTATTACTTATAACCTAAAACCCCTAAAATGGAAACAAAAAGGCCACGCCACACCATATGTGTGTGAGAGGAAGCTTGAGTCCTTTTTGCTTTGGACCACCCAGCGCTTCACCCACACTGGCTCCTGAAAAACCCTGAGACTGAACAGGACTGGAGCAACTTCATGTTTCACAAGGTCCTGAATCCAAGTCTAATACTTCCACATCATTTCTTTCTTCTATGATCTGGAGAAACACCAAACCACACAACTAAAACAGGAGCAAGCATGCTTCAATATGCAATGTGTTTTTTTATGCAAAGAAGTGAAGTTTTGCTCTACCAGGAACCAACATTTAATCACAAAGCACTGAGGAAGTGCCAAACAATTTTCTACGCTAACTGGGCTGCGACTGTTGAATTCTCCCAAAGAGCGTGGCGCTTTGACTTAAAATAAAGGACAAACCGTCCTTCCCCCACAGGCCTAAGCCACAGCATGTGGTCTACTGTGTTGCTGCTCTAAAAATGGCAGGCCTCGGGAGAAGCCCAGAACAGCTTCCATCGTAATGGCCGTGTGGGTGTGGCCCCCCGTACATGGCTTTTGAGGGGGCCCCTCCCAGACGCCCGCGCCCCTGCCAGCACCCAAGGGCTCCAGGCTGCCTGACCAGAGACACCGCGAGGCAGCCCACGCTCAACCAGGTCGAGCCTGACCACTGTAGGCGTGGTTAGGACCGTTTCTCCCTTTCACCTTCAGGTCTTTGCACTCTGCCCTCTGCTGGGGGCCCACAGGACGACAGACAGAAACAAATGGCATACTTCAAAATGTTAGTGATCAGAACATAAAAGCCATTTGGCAAAATTCTGCTCTACATTTGACAAAGATCATAATGAGCCAAACACAGACAGGACATCCACCGGGGGGAACACTATACAAACATACCTTATGTGCTGTCATTTTCAGTGTTTAATGTGGTAGAGAAAAGGCTTTAATCCTGGAGAAGATCCTTGGCAGGTCAGACAAACAAAAGCACTGTTTGATGTAAGCATCTTGTCAAGGAGCAGTCTTTCATTGGAATGAGCAACCACAACAAACTATCACAAATACAACCATACAATACATAACCTATTTATACAAAAATCTATATAAAGACAATTTGCATTTATAACTAAATCTACATTTCAACATTGTCTAATATGATATGGGCTAAAAAGTCAGGGAGGGAGTATTTCCCACAATGAAATAGCCCTCCATCATAAATGTATGGACATTCTTGCTTCATAAGCAAACATTATATTGCAAATTGGTGCCATTAAGGAAATGTGGAAAGTTAGTAAAGCCCAGCCATGCTTATGATGTTTCTATATGCATGTGATGGGTGAAAACTTGACATAGTCCCTTCTACACCCCACATGTGATGAGCTCTGGCAGTGAGTGGTGCAGCGCACTATTACCTTCTGGTTTGAATCAGGGGAGAGGGGGGTCGCTCTCGGTAGGTTGGCTTTTATTGCTTCTCTTCTTTGGTTTTAAACAGATCTGCCTGTTTGTGGAAGTGTGGCTGGCGGTTGGCTCCTCAGCTGGCAAGGCAGCGCCGTTTAATTGGCCTTTGTTGTGGTGGGATCGGGGGAAGGAGGCCCTGTGGTCGCTGCTGCACAATGGATCCACGGGCTGCCAGCTCTGACACACATCAACGCACCTACAGTCAACATGTTAGCCATATTTTGACACAATAACACACATTTTAGCAGAGAAGAGAAGAGGTTGAGTTATTTAAATGCATAGTATTTTCTTCAAATCATTAATACAAGTGTCTGCTCATGAGCGACGTGTTACACAAAGGAAATCTCCTAATGATGTCGGTTTATAATGGTTTTGCAAAGTGTTGTAGGAAATAAAAGGGAAATTATGGGAGAATAAACAGAAGCAGCTTGGTTTGTGTATCTGAGCTGCACCATGAATAGGCAAGCGTATAATTATCACATTTACGGGGGAAGAGCGGCTATAATGGGTCATTGTGGGTGCATTGGAGTGGGGAGTGGATCTTCTGTTACTCAGCCACGCCTGTAGAGTGTTACCTGAATAAACATTTACAGCACATGTCAAAGCCAGAGCCCGTTGGCATAAAGTTGCGCTTCGGTTTTCTTCATTGAGTGAGAAACAAAGAATAATACAAACAAAACCACCCCAAAAAATATTAAGTCTGTCTGACACTTTACTTAGTTTGACATTATTTGTTTCTCATAATACGTCTAATTCAATTAAGTGCTATGATCAAACACAATATTTAATTTGCCCTTACCTTACTTTTTATTATTATTACTACATTTTCCCTTTATATATTTTCTTTCTAAAGTGATGCATTCAGCCAAAAATCTCCCTGTTTACTTTTCCTGCAGCCCCTGCATGTGGGTTTATCCAAAACACCACTATTCTTTCTTTTTTTGCTCCTGCTGCGCCTTCACAGTGGCTTTTTGTGCACGACTGCGGTGAGTTTTGTATATTTTAGTATATTTTACTCCTACACTTGAAAGAACGGCGTGTACTCCTGATGCTTCACCCAGCCCCCCAACCCGTGTCTCTTCCCTGTCCTCCCAGGTCACTCATTGTTCACCCGGTTTCCGTTGATGCTCTTACTGTAAAGTGCTGCTCCGTCGTCGACCACATCAACTTAGCCAATCACTGGTGACTCATTAAACAACTGAACAAAGCCCAAACAGTCATCGCCTTACTTGCACATATACACAGACACACGCGCCAGGCCAGAGCTATCGACTCTTCCACTTCTCTCGGTTTCTTTTTTAGCTCTTTCTCTCTCGCACACACCGAAGGAACAGAACCACTGCAATTTTTGGAAATGAAAATGGAAACTGGCACCAATTAGAAAACCAATAAAGTAACCTCAGTTCTTAATGCCTGCCAAGTGGTAGACGGGATTCTACTGGGGAGTATAGCGTTACAGCCAACTTTTTGGTATCAGCCAGATAACATCATTCACTCCACTCTGGTCACTGTTATTTTATGAAATTGCCTTGTTTTATCTACTTTATTTCAACACTTCATACAAACCCGGCTTAACATTAATTGAGGTATGCACAATTTAAACTCTTGGACTTGTCCGTCTTGTGTTTCTGCCCTCATAAATAAGTTTTAACAATGAACAATACGAAGATCATAAATTAAATGAAAGCCTTGTTCACTGACTATTATATTATTATTTTATTATCATAGTAAAAACCTTCGGTGTGCTCTCAATGTCATCCGAAACAACCCCGTCTCGCCATCTATATCGGGTGTTCCAAAATGTAAAACAGTTGTGAAGTTGTGACTTATCCAACATATTTAACTGTTTTTACCATGTGCTTGATTACGTTAACCACGGTTTACATTGGCTACCAGTGGCATCAGTTACAACCAAGCAGTTACCAGACTTGTCTTGATTCATTTAAACGCATACTAATTGTGATCTTCATGGCGGCCGCAATAAATGATTTCCTGCTGGCTTGTTTCAAAGACTGGAGATGATACAGAGGAATAGATTTAACTTTGCCTCCACAGACAGTAAGGTATGGCACTGATCAGGGAAAAAGAGCTCCAGGTCCATTAAACACTTCATTAGTCCACAGTGAGGATGCTACACCACTTGTGCACTCACACCCAAGTGAACTAGAAGGCACATGCTGGTGTTTTCTTGTTCACTTTTGTTGTTTGAGTACTTTTCCTTGTCCAAATCTACAGTACGTAACACTTTGTTATGATACACTTTCAATAGTCTTCATAAAGCATACAGCATGGGGTTGTTACTACCCTCTTTCTTCCTATTTCACACTAATACTATAAAAGGTAACATAAACCTTCAGGCCAGAAAATCTTTATTAACTTCTTAATAAAGGGAGTAAGGTATTAAATGCTTTATATGGACCAGTCTGAAAGGTACAGTCTGAAATAAAGTTTGTTAGGAATTTCTGAATTAAATCTGAGCTAAAAATGGTTCTGTTTAGCTGTGCTTTGGATTTAGGGCATTTTATCTACAATTCATACATTTTAATAATTATTTATGCTTTTATTTTAATCTTGTCATTTTATATTGTATTGCCATCTTAATGTATTTTTACTATTGTTACGCTATAAGTTACCTTTGTATGAACTGTGCTCTACAAATAAACTTTGCTTGATATGAATTAAGTTATTACTAAATTCATGCTTTACAACGGCTAATTAAGGCGTAAATATCATTAAGCGATATCCAAATCTATCCTCAGCCTTCCTCTAAGATCATGCACAGGCCTGTATTGACCAAACTATCCCAGGCGCACAAATCTGTTGTGAGTAACTTGTGAATATTCAACAAAACTAAAAAGCCGCACACGAGGGGAAACCTCAGCGAAATGTTTGAACGTCCAGAGCAATGGCTTCTGTGTGATGCAAATATATGCATGGTCACATACATGTTTTTGCCCTCCCTTGAAATGACTCAATCCTGTATTTTCAGATTATATAAAAAAAAAAAAGAGTAGCTCCTTGTTCACTGCCCTTTCCCACTCCTGCTGATCACTGCTTGTTGCCTCTGCGCTGTCACAACTACTCTGCCGCGCCTGGGCTATACCTCCTCACCTCTTCTGTCTTTTCCCTCTCTCTTTCTCTGTCTATCTCCATCTATCTCTATCTGGCGTGTGTCTGCGCTGGCCTCATGTGGAAGCGATTGAGCCGATCCTCCAGCCCTCATCAAAGGCCCAGTGCGGTTGAACGCGAGCAGGCCGCGGAGGCACCAAACTTGCGCTGCCTAATGAGCCCTCGTTCCCCTGTTCCCCTGGTCTTCTTCCTTTACGTAACCCCGTAACCGCAGCAGCCCTCCGGCGACAGGCAGCACAACCCCACTTCCACTCCTGCATTAGATTGTACTTAATATGACCGTGTTGAAAATATCAGAGGCTCAGCTACGAATGCCGTTTTTTACTGGAGTAACTTTGTAAATAAATGTTACTACTCGGAGTGGTTTGCGGAGCCTTTTCTCGAGTGTATGGTCTAAGAGACAATATTGATGTTGTCATTGAGGTCACTGTTGACAATATTTAAATGATTTGGACATGATTTGGGTTTTTTGCACAGCTCCTACGGGATATTATTAAGTTTTTACAGTTTTTGGGTCGATCCTTTGAAAATACCAGGTTCTGTGAATTATTTAATGTTTTGTCCATCAAATTACATTCACTTAAAATTAAAACTCAGATCCGATCGCTTACAGTTACTTTTACTTGATTAATAGTTTCCCCAAATACGTTTTCAGTCTTGAGTCATTTCTGGACCACTACTTTGTGCTATTACTTGACCAATATTATTAAACCTTTTTTTTTTACATTACTCTTACTTGAGTACACTTTGTGGCTACTACCCACCTCTGAGTTTAAAATATTTGTACTTTATTATGTGAATATAAAAACCTTGCTATTGTTCTTCTGAACATGCTATATTTTTTTCACGTTTACAAGAATTTAGGACATTGTTATTGTAAAATATACAACACATTCTGCTAATTTACTTGTATTTCTTGTACTCAATATTGGATCTCAAGTTTATCTCCAAAAATCTAAAGTTGAAACTTGGTGTTGGTCATAATAAAGTCATAATAAATATTTTTTTATCCGGTCAGTATAGAGATAATGTCTCATCCAATAATGGACAATGGGGCAGCTCATATAGATGGGCTTTACTCTGGACTGTGTCCAGTTAGTCACAACTATTAGCTACAAGAGAGTTATCTGTTCACCTCACAACTTATTCAGTGACAATTACGATTTATTTAGGTTATTTTGGGATGATTTGTGCTTTTTGTCAAATTAGAATATCAATAAAACATATTATTTTCCACAACAGTCTTGGATATGTCTTGAAATTACCAGAAACTTCATGGACTCTTAAAGTAGCTCTTTGTGCTCATATGTGTGTACTGTCATTGATCATTCTTCCTTTACTTCCCCTCTAAGTTCCTCCAGCATCAGCCAGCCACAGTCCTCGGGCTGTGCTCCAAACCAGCGCCGGCGTCTGTCTGTGTTGGACCCCCTTTGGTCCTCTGCCTTAACCACCAGCACAAGCAGCAGCAGCAGCAGCAGCAGCGGCAGCAGTGGCAGCAGCACCAGCATACACCCACTCAGCTTTAATTACACTGGTGCAGAGCTGTGCCTGTGCATAAGGGAAGACTGCACACAGGTGGGCAACTTGTGATCACTACACATGGGCTGTGCAAAATATATGCATCTTAATGTATGAATAATGTATTGTTTCACTGCTGTGGATGGGCACAAGCTCGGCTGTCACAGAAACACAAGTGGTTTCAATGTGGACTAGTAGACTTTCCAGATGTTAGCTTTACATTGCAGTTACTTTAGCATTAGAAAATAAATATTGTTTTTTCCCTTCATAATACTTTTAGGGGGGAAAAAAAGATCATTATATAGAGTTTAAAACCAACGTGGTTGCTCAGTTGTGCTGAAAACATGATTTAGAAGTAATAGTATAATATGTATAAATGGTATACTTTGTCTCACTGTTCTAAATTATCCTCTTCATTTGACCCATCCTGGGGCCCAGGGACCAACCTCCAGACCTTGAATTGTGCATGGAGAACATGGAAACTCCACACATAAACCCCCCACGCCGCCGGGGAGTTGCTTGCTGTGAAGTGAGAGTGCTGGACGTTCAGCCACTTGATTTCAGTGGCAGTTACCTGTGATTGAAACAAACACAAA
The DNA here is from genome assembly GCF_026437365.1 of Eucyclogobius newberryi. Classification (NCBI taxonomy): domain Eukaryota; kingdom Metazoa; phylum Chordata; class Actinopteri; order Gobiiformes; family Gobiidae; genus Eucyclogobius; species Eucyclogobius newberryi. The sequence continues at coordinate 10,279,755 of NW_027315823.1, forward strand.
TATGATCAGATAGAGCATAAGATATACTCCAGCACGTGATTCTGTACAAGCAGTAAGAGGAGACACCGTGAATGAACAGTAGCTGTTGATAAAAATGAACTGGTAACTGGACTGTTTTAAATCATTGCCCACGTTTTATCCATTAAATATGTCCATTTTGCTCTTAAATGTAAGCTCATGTATCATCACCTCAGCCCCACACAAGCTCTGGCCCATGTCCTGTCTTTGTTGTGTGGTTGTGCGCTTGAGAGAGGGGAAAGACCACTGCATCTGTATCCAATTCTCTCTATGGACCTCTCATATCATCTCCTGCTCCTCGCCACTGCTCTGTCTCTCCCCATGTTCACCAAAATGCCCATTAGACATTGTGTTTGTGTATCTGTTGGACAGTATTCTGTGGTAGCCGGCTGAAATCCACGTCCCAATCCAATTGGACTGTTGGAGACCACTCCTAATGCTCAAGAGAACTACCACTCATTTCTATTACTGTATGTACTGTGTAGATGTTAGCTGCAAATCCGTATTCCTGTATACTATTAACTCAATTGAAGTAGAATCCTAAGACAAGGTGCAAAATCCAAATGCATCTATTTCCCATATTAGTTTTATAACAGAATCTATAGTTAATTTAAATTAAATTCTATTTATTTCCAAAATCACAACAGTCAATGCCTCGGTGGGTGTCCCAGAGTTGTTGATTTAATCAACAGAAAGTGATTGAATATTAGAGAAGCAGATTAAATAATGAAACAAATGGAACAGTAATAAAGGAAATAGATAACTGTCCCAGAGCATTCCCTGTCCTTAGACCCTGCTTCTCGTTGAGGAAAAACTACAAAAACCCAATGGGAAAAAGTAGAAACCTCGGAGAGAACCACAGTGAAGGAGCGATCCTACTGCCATGGACATGGACAGGCTACAGACGGTCCAGGACTGACACGCATCCATTTGCAGATAGAGATTGTGGGTGTGGCTCGTCTAATGTAGAGAGAGTTTATCCACTTCAGGTCAGGGTGGTCAGATGGGGGGGACCTCTAGGGTGCAGTCATCACTGGAGTAGCATCAGCAGGGTCTGACTCAGTACCACTCTCCGAGAGGAGTGGGAGAAGGAGAAGAACATGTGAACAGACTACAGATGAACTAAAATATTGACTAATGTTCAATGTAACGCTTGGATACCAACTGCCATAAAACACCAGAGAAGGTTGCTAAATACCTCCTAAATACCTCCTACCTACTTACCTCCTACTGTGTTTTTAGAGACTCTTGGGACCACCGGCATCCAGCATTTAGAGAGCGAAGTGCTCTGTTTGGATGTTTGGTACTATAGCATCTTTGTACAGTAGTACAACTGCTAAAAGTGCTAAGATTTTTATCCTTACTATTACAAATACTCTTTGCTGCTTTGGGATAAAATTTAATTAATCAAATTGACCATTCATCAACATTTTATTTAAACTGTATTTTCTTCTTTGTATTAATTTGAGCAGTTGGATGTGTGTTAATCATTTCTTTTATGTATAGCTGAACATGATGGAAAACTGTAAAATCATTCAACATACTATAGCATGACATCTGCTTTTCCTCTTATAGCATCACTCTTTTCTTTTTGTGGTGATATTTTAACCCAATGTGTCGATTCCAAGAAAAACTGACTGATCAAGCTCACACATTACCGTCTCAGACAGTGACCAAACTAAATCAAACTATGTGGTCAAATGCTTAACTAAACATTGTTGTTACATTGTGTAATAAAGACAGGAAACCATACATGACCAGAAGCCCTTTGAGAGAGTTATTAATATCCTGTCTGCAGTAAATTAGCTGTACCTGGTGTTTGGTCTAGCACTGGTGCGTTCACCCCAGTCACTACTGACGGTGAGTGAGGTGTTCTGGGGCACAGAGAAACTAAATGGGCTGTATACTGTATGTTGGGAAAGATAATCTATGTATATATCTATGTCTCTCCATGGAATTCAATGGTTTCCAATTGTCCATGCGCAGACATTAAACAAACAGAGCCAAAAAGAAATATTGGCAATAAAAACAATGTTGTAGAAGGATAAACAGAGCAGGCGCGAGCTCGTGTATGTATACTGATGCCACACACGGTGATGGGTCCAGTGACGACAGGACTTTAGTGACTGGGGTGGAGGTAATTAGAGACAGTCTCCACTAGGTCACAGTTTAGTCTGTCCGGGCCCGCTTGGAGACAGAGTGGGAGTGAAGGCACAAGGTGAGAGGATCACTAGTAAATAAATAAATATATTTATCTATATGCCATGTAGAATATTTTTTTAGTTGTTAGAGAAAATGCTGCATTTTGTTAGAGAAAATGCTGCATTTTGTTAGAGAAAATGCTGCATTTTGTTAGAGAAAATGCTGCATTTTCAGTTGCAGCAGGTTGGCGGCTTCATCTGCACTCCTAATAAAACATGGGTTTGAGAGCAGATCCACCTGTGGAGGACGCTTGCATAGACGTAGCCTACTATCTGTGTCATTGGTTACATCCAAAAGTGATATGAGATTCAAAAAAAATCTTGTTTGGGTTTCCTTGCTTGTCATAAATCATATTCAAACAGAAGTACAGTAAACCGAGACCCGTCATTACAGATCTTATTTGAGCTGGGTCCGAGCTGTCTGCCCAATTCGGTTCAAATGTGTGATGTATTGGCAGCTGTGAGAGTGAGGAAGTTTACTCTGTGTCAGTGCCATCCCCCAGAAGGCCCCTGCATAATAACCCAGGACTTCCTAATCACATGTGCCCAGCCACATTCATGTTTCCGTTATGCCGTACGTTATGCCTTAAATGAGGGCATCGGAGACAAGGCATGAAGCATAGGTTGTAGTATGTTGCCTATATGAGTCCTTAGCTGTGATTTGATGAGCATCATAGCCTCACAGACAGGACAGTATTGCCCTGTTACACTTTATTATGAATTACTTTATGAAAATGAAATGTATTGGCGTATTAATATAAAAAAATGTTAGTAGTTTTGGAAGGAAAAGGGGGAAAAGAGGAGAAACCATGGCTGTAACTGTGGTGCCATTTTGAAGCCACAGATATGTTGACTGGTTTTCTTGCTGTTTTACATCATTCTCAGCTCATCAGCATTTTTATGTGAAAAGCCTCACTGTTAGTTTGGATGAGGAAATCAGAGTGTTGGGTTTGTGTAGCTGTTTTATATTGGCGTTCACTTTGTGCTTTATATTCAACGTAATTATTAATGCATTTCCACACTCATTTTGTAGCTTTGAGGACTTTGTAGCCCTCGTCATGGCGTGAGCTCGTCAAAATGAATGTTGTCGCCATCTTGTGGCAGAAAGGTCTTTTATGTGTTTTATATTCTTTTTTTTAATTATAGAAGACAACTTTGAGTACAGTGCAGTTTACTGTTTTCCCCTACACTGGATATTTTCCCCCCTCCATTCCCTATTAACATATGAGAGGTTTTTTCACAGGAGTTTTTGTTTATAAGAGTTCTTCTATTAAGAGTGTTTTTCAAACTTCCTATAAGTGATCTGTCCTTTTCCTCTGTATCTTCCTGCGCTGCAACAATGAAATTTCCCCATGTGTGGACAATAAAGGAATATCTTGTCTTATCATATCTTATCTTAATCTTTGCTACATTCAAACCTTTATACTTGGTAACAGGCTCTACTGTAGCCCATTGTCATCATGCACTTAGCCTACTATAATCAGAATCAGAATCAGAAAAGGTTTATTGCAATAGTCATTGAACAGAATTCACAAAGATGTGTGATTCGGTGCAACGTAAAACAATGAACAATGATAAAACAACCTATCAAAGTCAAAAAGAAAACAATTAAACAAAAAAAAAATCTGCTATAGGATAAAAAAAATACTAAATAAGCTATAATATGAAACAATAAGAATAAAAATAGGCTTACTATGTCCACAGATTTACAGTTGAATCTACAGATGTAATGCAGAAAGTGAACAGTGCAGTGCGTGATTCAATTATGGTTAAAGTGACAGTGTTTAGGAAGTGTTCGTGACGATTAATGTACCAAAACATTATAATTTTATACTATCACTACACATTAAAAACAATCAATAATAAATAAAATGCTATAAACTTAATTTACATTCATCCAGTCCTTCATAAACAACATATACAAATCAAAAAGAAAAACAATTAAACAAAAAAATCTGCTATAGGATAAAAAAAAATAAAAAATAAAATAAGGTATAAGATAAAACAATAAGAATTAAAATAGGCTTACTATGTCCACACATTTACAGTTGAATCATCACATTAAAAGCAATCAATAATAAATAAAATGCTATAAACTTAATTAACATTCATCCAGTCCATCATAAACAACATGTATAAATCAAAAAGAAAAACAATTAAACAAAAAAATCTGCTATAGGATAAAAAAATAAAAAAGAAGGTATAAGATAAAACAATAAGAATAAAAATCGGCTTACTATGTCCACATATTTACTGTTGAACCATCACATTAAAAACAATCAATAATAAATAAAAATGCTATAAACTTCATTTACATTACGCCACGTCCTGTCTGATGTCATAATAACGCGTGACATGGAATAACTGAACATTTGGCTCCCTCTTGTGGCGACAACCCGTACTTGTTTTTAAACATCTGCGTCGCCACCGCTGTTCGCCCACAGATGGCGCCGTCACTTCTTCCGTTGCCGTTCGGCGTCCCTCCCCATTTTGTGCGCGCACGCCTGGTTCCTCCACGGTTCCCTCCTCCCACAGCCCGCCCCGGGACGTCTCCAGCAGCCTCCTCCTCCTCCCCGCGCACACTGCACGTCTGATCAAGCGGCATAATCTGAACTCAAACCAGGGGATACAATGGAGGCGTCGTCCCGCTGATCGAACGCGTCCGTGCACGATGACGGTACCGGTAATTCATTCCCCCCCCCAGCTCCGTGCACCGTTTAAACACCGCTCAACGCTTCTGACCGTGCGCGCGTGTCGGGAATAATACTGCAAGTGATTCTCATGCATTTGTGGTAATACTGTTTCATTCTGTCGTCGTGCCCGTGCAGCGCGAGTCCATTGTGCGGTGACCGGGGGACGCGGAGACGCACATCGAGACATCTACGACGTAATTCCAGCGGGACAACGGCAGAGATGAGGATGATGATGAGGATGATGAGGAGGACCACCACCACTACGACCCCGATGAAGGCGGCGGCATTGCTCGTGCTGCTTCATGGCGGTGAGTGGTCCGTGCTGTGTGGATGCTGTGTTACTCCTCTGCCAAAAAACATCTTGTATTATATATTGCAGCAAAGTGTGCATAATCTGAGCTTCATTTTGCAACTACTAGGGCTCGAATAACCTGTAAAAATGTTATTTATTATAAGCATTTGCGTTTATGATGCACACAAGCCTCTTCAGTGGGCAGGTGTTTGTGTCTGTAGTAAAGTGAACTCCATAAACTGACATGATCTGAGCTTATCTTTATATATTCTGCAGTAAACACACCTCTAACTTTTCATTTAGCTCACTGTGGTGTTTATACTGCACATCACCTTGGTTTTGTTCATGCTGAAACCGGTGACACACGCCTAGTTATAGGATGATCTATTGCCAAATGTAGTGTGACTCATGTACTTGTACACGCAGTACTGCACTGACATACACACATACTGCTGTCCTCCCTACTTACACACTTTACTGTATATTTAGTTGCTGAAATCACGTAATCGGTTGCCTTAATTAACTCTCCAAGAACAGGAATGTTTAGAACGTCATTTTGGACACCTGTTGGAAGAGTTTGACGTCAGGATATAAATAAAAGGAGATAGAATAATTATATATATATCAAATGAACCATCTCGACTTCTTCTGGACCTGATGTTCTGCCTCGGGTCTCAGACAGTTGCACCTCGTTTTCTTCCTAGTGTCTAATCCGGAGTGAGCATTGTCCCAATCATGGTCCCCCCCCGTCCCGTCCCATATCAGGCCTGGCCCAGTGTTAATTAGGACTTGATCCGCTTAAGCCTTCCTCTAGTCCCTCTTGTCATTATGAGGCTCGGGTCATGACGGAGCTCCAGTAGTTGCAAGTACTGTAAGAAGTACACGGAGCCAAAACGCACCCAGCTAGTATTACCTGTTGTTCAACTGTTTACTATGGTAATTATACATGTTGGGTGAGGTCAAGGCAGTGCTGCCTTGTGCAATTTGTTAATTTGAGGTTTATCACAAATCATTTGGTATTTGGTGACATGTCATGTGTCTTTCAGACTTAATAATGAACATTCCCTGAGCCCTTCTGAAATGTAAATACATCTAACCATAAATTAAGGTTGAAATATGGTGACTGAGAACTTTTAGAATATTTAGAAAAAATGTCTATTATTGATGGAAATCTGAAATGTTTCAACCATTATGAGGCTGATAATGTATTTAAGACGTCTGTGTCATCAGTGACAGCCCTCACCCAGATAATAATTACAATGATCAAAATAAGAATGGACTAGTCATAATTATCCAGATTTATTGTTGCCGCTCTACATTTGTATGTCATTTTTGCATAGGATTTATGCCTGGTCATTGTTTGAATGAAAAATATAGAAATAACTAATCTGTCACTGACTAGATGGTGTGCTTCCATAAAAAGTGGTAAAATGTGCTCTGCTTTGGCCCTTGTTCTTTTTGTAGATTAGTTTGTCTCTAATGAAATAAACCAGTGTTTGCAGAGGCCTTAAGTCTTCACACACATGTCTGTCCAGTCCACCAGAGTCACACAAGCATTTAATCATATTCTACTCTTTGTACATTCATTTTCAAATCTTTGCAGACACTGCAGTGAAAGGCTTAAATAAATCATGAGCGACGCCTCATCAATCTTTCATGTGGTCTTCACTTCTGACACTCCAGAAAAGCTGAACATTTTACCTCTAACAGTAGGAAAAAAGTGCTTTTCAGCACCTTTGGTCTAAAAAGTGTTCTGTCTGCTTTTGATCATGTATTATTGTCCAAATCGTTTAAAAAAAACATTGTATTCATTAATTTTAATTTTATTAATTTATACAGGGAAAACCTAATAGAAAAGTTCTCTTTTTCATGTGTCCCCTGTTAAAACACAGCACAAAATACACAACAAGCAAACACAGGATACTAATAACACAAATAAAACATTCAATAGAATTAATCAATACATAAAAACACATTTACACATAAAATATGAGATAAAATTATGTGAAACAAGTTAATTGGCACTGCAGGTCGTCATTGACCAGTTCTTTAAAAATCATTTAAAAAGTCTCCTGTGGCGCGAAACGCAAACTTGCTGAAAGCCTTTTTAACTGTCTCTGTGTTGACACAATGAGACTGTGAGACAAAAATGTCCTGAGACTTCAAGCGGTGACAACTTGATCTGATCTGCAACAAACTCGATAAATAATCTGGCAAAATGCCAACAAGAGCATTTTTGCACTACATTTTTACTGGTCCTTGAACAAATGATTTAGCATTTGTATTGTCTTGGTTTAGCCTAAGAACAGTATCGGATTTATAATAATAATAATAATAACTTTTATTTATATAGCGCTTTTCAGTGACCCAAAGACGCTGAACATATATAAAAAAGGGGGGGTATTTACAGACAGGGGGGGACAGCACGTACAATACACATTAATATACAGATAAAATGAACAAGAAGAAGTAGAGAGAAAAAGATGGGGATGTAACAGGGGGTAGAAGAGTAGGCAATGGGGTAGAGGAGGCTAGGGGTAGGGGAGGTCATAGGCTTGGGTGAAGAGGTATGTTTTTAGGCGGGATTTGAATGTTGTGAGTGAGGGAGAGTACCTTCATTACCTTTTGTACTCAGACCAAGTCTTTTTTTATCCCATTTATTAGTAAATTCTTACTTTACGCATGCCTTATTTCATATACTTTGATATTCTTCTTCATTGTTGTATGTTGCACCTTTAACACCAAAACAGGTTCCTACATTGTGAATGTTGTTCACTGACAGTGGCAATCAAACGTTTTCTGATTCTGAAACAATCTGCATAATGAAATACACAATGTGGAAACCGTCTCCTCTTAAAGATGTTTTCTCATTTCTGTGGAACAAAGTGTGAGTCTATGTAGTCAAGCGCTCCAGACACGATGTAGCCTGGTTCTAAACCGTAAGCCTGGATAAACAGAGCTCTGTATTTTAACTCTTTAGGAAATACAACTTGTGGCTGACGAGGTGATTTTAGTCCACTGCTGTGTGAGTCGAGTGTACTGTGTTAAAACATGACTGAGAATCACAGAACATTCAAACTAAATAGCACCTATAATGGGGATTTCAATTATTCAAAGTGTTTAACGCCGTCGAATAAGCAATATGTTGTTAATGTGCTTCTAGTGAGCTGGCCTGGACCCAGACAAAGATTTGTACTCTGTCATTTAAAGTATTGGCTTCCTGTGAGTCATTCATCAGCGTATTGATTGACGGCTGGTTGTGCTGCGAGCGCTGTAGCCCAGACCAGTGCCGCCGCTGTTGCTTAGAGCGCATCTCTGTCCTCACGCTTCACTTTCCTCCACCAGTTTTCCAGTCCGCCGTCTGCCGGGACGTCACCCTCCCCGCCGGGCCCCTGTACCGCGTGGCAGGCTTCCCCGTGTCCCTGCCGTGCGTGGTGTCGGGGTTCGAGGGCTCGCGGACGCAGGAGTTCGAGTGGTTCTTGTACCGGGACGACGCGGGCGGGCTGCAGATGGGGGTCATCTCCACCAGGGACCCGGGCTTCCCCTACGCCCCGTTTCAGTCGCGCGTGAGGAACGGCGAGGTGAGGGTGGAGAGGGACGCGGGGGATCGGGTCCGGCTGGTGATCCACAGGCTGCGCACCGAGGACCAGGGCAAGTACGAGTGCTACACGCCCAGCACGGACACCACCTACCAGGGCAACTACAGCAGCCTGGTCATTGTTAAAGGTTTGTCTGTTTGAACTTTTGTAACCGTGTCAAAGGTGTCATGTGGGTAATTCTACCATGTGGGGGATATTGGCAAAAATGTATATATATTGATGTCAATCCAACAGAAAAGTGTTGAAACTAAAGTATTCGTTGAGGGTTAACTATCAGACAAATGTGAAATGTCTGTAAAACTGTTTCACAAAAGTGTAGAAATATTACTTTACACACTTCCCAATGCAACCTTTCATCTTCTTTTTTTTTTAATCAGCTCTTTTTGTAACATTTTTAACAACAATATGCAGCGTTTCCATTTCAAATGTATATTAAAGTCTATATGACCAGTTGAATTAGTTTGGTGGGACGGCGCCTTTGGTAAACAATTACCATAGTTTGACTTCCGTTAATTGACTTCCGAAATGTTTAAAAATAAAGTAATAAAAGAGCCTGTTGTCATCCATCTGCGACATGTTATTATAAACACAGACTATTTAAACTGTCAGAAAGGTGTGTCAGTTCAGCGTAAACAATCGTTCAACAAAATAAAGGGTGTAATATGGTGTTGCTTGCCAAATCATAACTATTGTCATTTTTATGGCTCTTGTTTTCAGTATGGCTCTGTCATATTCACTGTCAACTGTCAAACCAGGAAGTAACTCTAACCAGTAACCAGGAAGTAAACTGTGGACAAATAGGCAACTGTCAAGTCAAATCTGAAATCAAATTGTGTTCTCTATGTTTTAGTGAAATGTGTAGTGTGACTCGTCATATATAGACTTTAAATACAACATTACTGTAGATAATATTATTATCTACAGTTTGATATAGTGCCCACCCTTTACTGCATGTAATAACAGAGTGGGACAAAGCTGCACTGACACAAAGGCGATTTTCCTATTTCCTCTTATTCAGTCTGTTTACGATCAACACCACAACAACTTCATTACATTGTGCAGTAGAGGTGAGCAATATATCGACATTTTAGATAATATTGTGACTGTTGAATATCAAGTACATTGTTTATGGGAAAAAAATGCCATAAAAAGAGCAGATTAAAAATAAAAATGAAAAAAGAAATGTCGTAAATTTTCAAATGAAGGTCTAAGATGGTGATAATTTTACAAAGATTTCTTATCTGTCTGATAATTGAACCTCTAAACAAATAAGTTTAACACGTTTCTGTTGGCTTGACATAATATTGTCTGCTATAATATTGTCTACGTAAACATTTTTAGGTTACAGACATCTTTGTGTGTGGAATGTGAATCATTTCTTCCGCTCAATCCAACCGATATTTCGAGCCAGACTCACTTCAAGTATTCACCTTGATGCTCTGTTTCCTGAAGCTTTGTACTTTTAAAGGTCGTTCCTCTCAACGTGAAATGTGCATAACTTCTTTTCACTATAGTCTGTGCCCTGAATGAGAGGATTTATTGATATAGCGAGGCACAGCAAATACAATCGGGTGTATTTTCATCCGTCTGTCTGCTGCAGTGACACATAATGTAATTTGTCTGTCCTTTTGTTTGCCCGCAGTGATTCCTGACACACTGCAGATCAGCTTCTCTCGCTCGCTCACGGGACAGCCACTGCCAGAGGGGGCTGAATTAACTCTGACTTGCTCGGCGAGTATCCGATCGGAACAGCTCACTCATCTGTCCGTCGTGTTCGGGAAGCGCGGCGAGACAGGTGACGATGCAGAGATCATCTCCATTGACAAGATGCTGGGGGTCGTCCCCGGAGGGCCGTACCAGAGGCGCTATGACGATGGAGAGATCACTCTGGAGAAGAGGAACGTGGAGGGCGGACAGGACCTGTACGTGATGAGGATGAGAGGGGTGCGGCCGGAAGACAGGGGCTCGTATTTCTGTGAGGCCTCTCAATGGATCCGGGACCCTGATCGATCCTGGCAGAAGATCGCACAGAGGAAGCTGGATATTGGCAATTTGACTGTCAATGAACTAGGTCAGTACAACCACAAAGTGTGCCAAACAGTGCTTATGTTGGCATGGGCCCATCGGTGCTCTGTATATGAAACAGGGCTGTGAAATATGACCAGTCATCAAGCATCAAAATGTTGCCATGGATGAGGGTCCTCGTCTGGATGATTGATGAAAGTGGAAGTGTCCAATGAGAGTGTAGAAACATGCCCAGCAGCCTCGTGCAGACCAATAGGGTTAAACCGGAAACTCTACCATCGATGGACTCTGATGGGATCTGCGCAGGCCTATTGACCGCCCGCCTCAAGGTCCTTGAAGTCAATTTCCCAATTCATTTTTCCAATTGGCTTTTCTAAAAAATATATACAAACGTTTGAAAGCTGAATCAAATCAGCTTGCTGGTACATTTTTGAAAGTGTTTTGGGAAAATGAATGTGACATTCATTTCCTTTGAAGTGGGCGGAACTATTAGGTTCCATTGACTTAAATGAATTACATCAAATATTTCGTTAAAGGCTGATGAAAAACTCCCTTTGTCAACCAGTACAATAAGTATGTTGCACTGATAAACTGTGGTGGAGCAGTTTGAGATGTAGAAGGACAAAAGCTCAACTTTCCTTTAGTTGTGACAGTTGGATAGTCGACTGGCTTAGCAGCTGGATATGTGCCAGTTGTCATGCAGCGCTGCCCAGTTGTTACTGTAAGAGCCATACACACTACGTTTACTTGTGCAGAGAACTCAGAGTGTGCTTAACAAATCACACAAGGGTCAGACCACTCTCGTCCCGGTCAACATGTGGGACACGAGCACGAGTGGCAGAGAGATGTTCAAGAGCTTCTAATAATTTAGCATTAGCTAAATACAAGTATAATCTAGTATACATACATATTAAAAAAAAAAAAAAAAAAAAATATATATATATATATATATATAGCTATATATATATATAGCTATATATATATATAGCTATATATATATATATAGCTATATATATATATAGCTATATATATATATATATAGCTATATATATATATAGCTATATATATATATATATATATATATATAGCTATATATATATATAGCTATATATATATATATATATATATATATATATTATATATATATATATATATATATATATATATATATAGCTATATATATATATATATATATATAGCTATATATATATATATATATATATATATATAGCTATATATATATATATAGCTATATATATATATATAGCTATAGCTATATATATATATATAGCTATATATATATATATATATAGCTATATATATATATATATAGCTATATATATATATATATATATATATATATATAGCTATATATATATATATATATATATATATATAGCTATATATATATATATATATATATATAGCTATATATATATAGCTATATATATATATATATATATATATAGCTATATATATATATATATATATAGCTATATATATATATATATATATATAGCTATATATATATAGCTATATATATATATATATATATATATATATAGCTATATATATATATATATATATAGCTATATATATATATATATATATATATATATATAGCTATATATATATATATATATATATATATATATATATATATATATATATATATATATAGCTATATATATATATATATATATATATATATAGCTATATATATATATATATATAGCTATATATATATATATATATAGCTATATATATATATAGCTATATATATATATATATATAGCTATATATATATATATAGCTATATATATATAGCTATATATATATAGCTATATATATAGCTATATATATAGCTATATATATAGCTATATATATATATATATATAGCTATATATATTATAGCTATATATATAGCTATATATAGCTATATATAGCTATATATAGCTATATATAGCTATATATATTATAGCTATATATATAGCTATATATAGCTATATATAGCTATATATAGCTATATATATAGCTATATATATAGCTATATATAGCTATATATAGCTATATATATATATAGCTATATATATATATATATATATATATATATATATATATAGCTATATATATATATATATATATAGCTATATATATATATATATATATATATATATATATATAGCTATATATATATATAGCTATATATATATATATATAGCTATATATATATATATATATAGCTATATATATATATATATATAGCTATATAGCTATATATATATAGCTATATATAGCTATATAGCTATATATATATAGCTATATATATAGCTATATATATATATAGCTATATATATATATATATATATATATATATATATAGCTATATATATATATATATATATATATATATATATATATATATATATATATATATAGCTATATATAGCTATATATATATATATATATATATATATATATATATATATATATATATATATATATATATATATATATATATATATATATATATATATATATATATATATATATATATAGCTATAAGAGATAAATGTATATTCAGGTCAAACTTCTAGGCCAGGTTTTTTGTTTTCTTTAGTTTTTTCAACACTGCACTCTAAAACAATGGGCTTCCACGTCCCCTTTGTCTCTGCTGATAATGTGTCCATTATAGTGCACATTTCTGTCTGCAGATATTGAAATATTATCTCTGCATTAATTGAGCACTAAAGCAAAACGCAGTTGAGTTATGTAGTTACTCCTAGAGCTGAAATTATAATGTCAATTTTATCATTTACTTATTATCTCCTGGTACTCTGTCTTACTCCCACAAAACAAACTGCCTTTAATTAGAAACTGCTCTATTACTCTTCACCTAAAAGAGTGAAATGGACAATAATATGAATGTGTTTTAATTTGTGTTCAATTCACACATACCATATCATTTAAATCTTATGTGAATGTTTAAATATATTTTTGATTGCAGCTGATATTATAAGAGTGATGCCCTCGCCCTCGGGGGAAGTGACCCTGCAGATCGGCGCCCCCCTGGTCCTGGAATGTGAGGTGCAGGGTTTGCCGTCCCAGATCAACTATGGACTTTTGGTTCAGTGGTTGGTCAGTGAAGGCACCAGAAGCAAAGAGGTAAAGTTGTTGAGTTATTCTGCTATATTTATTATATACGTTTTTGAAGTACTTCAGTAGTATTAAAAAGTCTGCTAACCTAAGTTGTTTGAATTCTCTTCAGGATCACATGTCACTGGAAACAAATGTAGTTCTGTGTTGCATAGTGCTGAATGTTCCTCTGTTGTTTTAGGTGGAGTTGGCCCGCATGACCCCCAGTGGTGAGGTGAGCTGGGGAGACGAGCTGAGCCAAGGCCGGGGCTCGCTGGAGAAAGTGTCTGACGCCCGATACGCTCTCAAGTATTTCTCAGTGCAGCCCTCGGACACGGGCTCTTATCGATGTGCGGTCAGCTTTTACGCTCCGGACACAACCCTCAGTCCATCTACAGCACCCATCTACTCCCAGCACTCTCAGGGAGTCACCGTCAACCTACGGAATAAGGGTGAATATGTTACCTCTTTTTTAATTTTTTATCTAATATAAAAAGTTATTGACCAATACAACCAAAGGCCTAAGCAACTGAACATAACTAACCAGCGTTTTTTGTAAAATGATATAGCTGTATCGCTTCTATCGCTGTTAGATGCTGATGTTAGATTTTGATGTTAGATTTTGATGTTAAATGTTGATGTTAGAACAAGGAATCGATGACCATTTGTCTGGTTAATGCTCTTTGCACTAAAAATAACTAATAATAGCCCAAAAGTCTCTCCTTTGATCCATATAATTTGATAATTTATTACCGTTTGAAACCAATTGCATGTCTCTAATTGTGCGGCGTCCTTTCCCACAGATGTGCGTGTCACCGCGGTGGCCCAGCGTCCTCGTGGGCCCCTGTTGAAAAGAGGCAACACCATAACTTTAATCTGCAACGTGACCGTCATAACCACAGGCCCGGTCCAGGCGCAGGTGCAGTGGGTGCGCTCGCCAACCCCCGACCCGCTCACCAAGACGACCCAACGTCCATCCTTAGACGCAGCTTTGCCCGAGCAACCGCCCGAAGTCGCCGCCGAGCCCGTAGCGACTTTGAGGCACGACGGCGTGTCCCAGATATTCTCCAACAGCGGTGAGGTCAGCGTGGACCGGCTGTCTGTGAGGAGCTACAGGCTCAGGGTGCACGTGGCCCGCAGTGAGGACCAGGGCCTGTACGCCTGCCGCGCCACCGCCTGGGGACAGGACCCGCACGGCGCGTGGTACAACACCGGCGTGGAAGCGGAGTCCAACGCGGTCACTGTTTATCTCTTTTCCCGGGGTAAGTCTGCTTAAGAAAGTCTGACAGTTTTAAAGCCTATAAATGGTGCCTCGTAACATTTTTTGTCTGATAGAACTTATGTAACTTTGGGGTCTGGTCCACCATCTGTTCGTCTCCATTTTATTTGTTTGAAATGTTCTATGAGGACCACTTTCATCCTGGACATGGACTGTTTACTGCTCTTTCTTCTGACAAACGACTCGCGCTGAAAAACGGCTTTTATCTTTAAAACTGTCGACGCGATCACGTCACCATGTAATTGACCCCATTAATAACCGCTGTCATCTATGGCTGCTTGACCTGGGACTTGCTCAACGGCATTTCATTGTTGATTTTATCTGACAATGACAAATGCGTTGTATTCAGTCCATTTCCATTCTATTAAATGTGACGGTAATGGAATAATGCAACGTAGATGTTTTTCCATTGCTTAAAGTGCCTCGAAAAACATGCATTTCTACTTTAAGTGGGGTCATCTTTCCACAGATCTGACATGTAATTCGGCCTGGTGTTCTATATCTCCAGGAAGATGCCGTTGATTGATTTAATTCGATTCCAGACAAAGCAATGACATCTCCATTAGACAAACAGGTGGCGAACCCTCCACCAGAAGTTAACTGTCTCATCATGTGCCTGTAATTTAAACACCCAGTGCGTGGTTTGTGTTTATGTTACACGTTTCTTCATTCCCAAGTCAGTTATATCTTTTTCACGTTAGTAGTTTCTCGTTTAGTGCAGCAGTGTTTGTGGAGACTGCCCCCAATAACCCTGCTCTGAATTTTTGGCCATGCAGCAGCGCTCAGAGGTCATAGTTCAAGAAATGCCCTCTTCGTTTATGCCTCTTGCTCAGCCAAATTAAATGCAGCTGTCTAAATGTCAGGAATTCCTTTGACCCTTTTTGGGGGTTAAATAAATCTTGTTCAGACACTTAATCTTTGCTGCGAAGTCAATTCTTAATTACCTTTTTTATTTTTTCTCTCTGTCAAACTTAGGTGTAGGTATTTGGTCTTATTATATAAATGTTATGTATGTAAATAAATTATGATCCAACTAATCCTTTAATGCATAGTATGTTATTAGCATATAGTATATTATGTTGATTTTAGTATAGAATGTTATTTTAGCATGCATTACAAGACAAGCGCATAATTAGAGAACATATGCAACGAATGTAAATCCCGTTCTTGCTTTCTTTCTGTTGCAGCTGAGGATCTGCTGCTCATTCCTCTGATTGTGGGCGTGTCGTCTGCGTTGTTTGTTGGGATCATCATCATCTCGACTGTGACCTGCTGCTTCATGAGAAACCTGGCCAAACAGAGAGCTAAAAAATAAGACAAACGCTGGCTGTTGCTGCCTACACTTTGGATGTGCTAAAAGGAAATGGACTAAGCTAACACCTGGCTTCCTGTGTTCTGATCTACACTTTGTATTGGTCAACTCCAGGGTTTTTAGTTTTTTTTTTTAATGTTTGCTCCACTTAAATCCCTGTGGTTGTCGATATTTTGTGTTTTTTCAAGATAATACTGCCTTTTGTGACCAAATCCCCTAAACAGACCAAATTTTGTCCATTTCTTTACAGCCCCTCACAAATTGTTAGTGTTTTCAGTTAAAACTAGTCTAAAAATGCCACAGCTAGTTTCATATACCCACATGAAACATCGTCTTGTCCTCTGTCACTGACTTTTGGTCCAGTACAACATTTGAAGGAACTGTTTTTGCAGCTCTGGTCGGTTGTATAAATGAACTCTGTCTGTGACTTAATAAGGAAGGCACCGGCCCAGGACTGTCTCATGCCAAGCTCATTGACCACCATCATTCTATACACAGGCGTTCTTTGTGTATGCTCACTGTGTCACGATGGACTTTTTTCTACATGTATTTTGTTATGTAGACAGAAAAATGGAGCTGATATCCATTATGCACTGATCAGAAACCTTTATTTTTGTTGCCACTTTTAGCTGTTAGTTTTACAGTTTGTTCGACTGCGCTGTGTGTGAGTTTAACATTCTGCAGCGGTCCCACGTGAAGCACTTGGACTAATGTGGGCCTCCGAGTCCTCCTTTTACTTGACTTTCTTTCAGTTGAACAGTTACTTGCTGTACTTAAGCTTTGTTGTATTTAGTAATGCTTTCTTTGCCACTGTCGAGTAGAGTTAAAAACACACACAAAAAAAAGAAGGAAACTGTGGAAAAGCAACACTACTTGTATCGCGAAAACAGTGAATGTTGGACACTTGTGCCTGAGGTGAACCCGTCCCAGTTCTCTGCAGTCATCACCAGTGGTCACATGAGGAAAAATGAATAACCTGAGCCACTGTGGCTTGCTCCAGGAAAATCTCTGGACACTTTCACTCTGCGGCGGGCGCTTGCATAATTCTGCTGGTTACATTCCCCCCCGTCATGCTCAAGTACGACTGTTATAGTATGTTGAATATGCAAAAGTTCCCCCCCCCCCTTCAATTCGTTTGCATACACTTTTTATGTGTTGTTTTTATTTGTTGCCACTGTTAAGCATCTGTCTCTTGCGAATGCTTTGTGAACGTGGATCCCACATGAGCCAGTGCTTTCCTAAACTGATTTTAAAGGTTCAGCATCATGAGCAAGTAAACACATTTCTGCTCGTTTCCTGAGCCACTTTGTTCCAGATGAACCACTCGAAGCCGATTTGCTGTGGCGACACTCGCAACATGATTACACACAGGAGGCCGCGGATACACGTGCACTCTGCCAGCGCCGGCTCATATTTCTGATGGGAATATCTGTGTCCATCTCTAATCCTGCCCATGGCCCTCCCCCCTCCTGTTCCTTTGGCTCAATTCACTTCAGTTTGTGCCCAGGGGAATTAGTCATCTGAAAGTTAAGCTGTGCATAATACAAAATACACTTTGTTGCTGTATATGTATCTTCCACTCCTCTGTCAGTTGAGTCCTTTATACGTTTGTTCACTTTTTTCATGGTGCTCTGGTTAACCTGCCAACTGATAAACAAAATAAACAACTGTGGATTCATCAGGCCGTAGCTTTATTTATTTCCTCTTTAGCTGACGTGGTGTATACAGGAGTTGAATGAGAGAAGAAGCCAGTGGAGGACTTTGTGGTAATTGTGGGAAGGAGAAGATTGTCAGACATTTTCCATCTTTCATTTGCAAACCATTACATCCCTGGTACTTGTGGTTGCCGCCCGTGTTGCTTTCCAAGTAACAATTCATCACAATTTAAGTTCAAATTAGTCCACAATAATTGGGCACAATCAATCATGCCTGAACAACAGTATTTTGTCTCTGTAAGGCAAAAGCTAACATTACATTTTTCTACTTTTCCATCTGTTGTCTGTTCTGTTCTGCTGCCGCTGCCTGTCTGTTCAGGCCCTATGATCCAGTATCAGTTTGTGGAGTATTACATCACTAATACAAACACTGTAATCCTCTACTTCCTGCATGACTTCAGCGGGGTGGCACACAGTGAGAGGCTTTGTATAAGTGATAACGGTCGTATGCGGGCCTGCGTTTCCCAATGATACAATACAACAATGATCCAGGTTACACAGCAGCAGGAGCCGTCTAGTGAGATGTAACCTACTTTTATTCAGTCTAGAACGGAAATCAATAGAATGTTGTATAAAGGGGCTGACATAAGTTCTTACTAGTTTATCCTGAACTAGCTTGTATTATTTTCCTCCTACAGCTTGAATATTTAATGTGGTCAGAAACCCCTTGAATAATAAATAATGCATCTTTATCGTTAAAAAGAAAAAGTCATAAAATACATTTATTTTATTTATTCATTCAGGCAGGTTGATTAAGGACAGTTTCCAACAACAAATACAACTCAACTTTTGTGCTGGCAAATATTAACACACTTTACTTCATTATTTATTTTCAAAGAGCCACTTTTTTTTTAAATTGTAAGCTCAATATGCTTAAGATATTGATAGTAATTTCATACGCATTAAAGTACTTACAAAATACCTATAAAACAACTTGGACTATTCTATTCATTAACTCCTAAAATTTTCACAATACAATAAAATACTGTTAACCGTTGAAAAACATTGCTACAAAGGGCTACTAGAGTACATATTTACACACATATTCATATCCAAACTGAAATCCTCAGTCTCCTGCCACATTGTGTTCACTTGTAGTAAGTGCAGGACCAAGAGCGAGGCGTCACCATCTCCCAGAAACTGCCCTGCAGGAAAAACACACACACGCTCTTCCTTTAGCCTACAAACACCTTCATTGTGGTAATAACATTATCTGTCATCTGTTCATGCGTTTAACTGTATTAAGTAAAACTGTGCATTTATGATCAGTCACTGTGTAATCTTATTTTATGGGCTCTATTTTTAGACATCTGTGATCAGTGCTAAGCCAGAGCGAGTGACGACAGTGGCATTAGAAGTGGCCTGGGTGTTTCAGCAGAGACAGTGGTTCATGAAGGAGTAAGAGTGTTAAGTACAATGCTCCCATCTGCCACAAATCCTCTACATCTGGGATCTGATCCGAGTCTTGGGTTTTTCAAGAGTTAAATGTCGTTTCTCATTTCTCTCAAATACAACTGATGTGCAACAGAGGTCCACACGTCCACACCAGCAAGGATTTACCTTGACTGGGATCAAATCTACTGTTTCTTGACGGTTATAAACTATTAAAATCCAATTGTTATTTAATTATTAGAATAGTTTATGTACAGTTATTTCTTTATTTTTATTGTGAGACCCTGCCTCAGTTGTACACACCAATCCATAATAGACTTTTTGTGACCATGTTTCAACTTAAGAATGCAAAAAATTGTACAAATCTGACTGGAGAACAGACTCGCACTTGTACATTTAGTTTGCAGAATATACAGAACAAGCATGTCTTTATTTTCTAACCATGCCAAGGGTCGCCTCCTATTTCCCCAAAGTTCAAAGTACATTTAGTGTTGTCTTACGAAGCACTTTGCACTTATTGTTTGCCAATTTATAAAAAATCCGGCATGTTGTTTTTGAGGGTGGATGAAAAGCCCTGACCCACATGTTGCCTGTTTGCTGAATGTATGTCTCCATTATTGTACTCTGTCACAAATAATGTGAAGAATCGCTTTTCTGTCAAGCATTATTGACTGTTTCAAAGTGCCTATAATAATTGTTTATTTCAACCAGTGCGGCTGTATTCTGGCCTACTTCTGTCAAGGGAAACTGACTTTTGCCCTCCCCTCTTCTATTTGGATCCAAGACTAAAAACAACATTGACATTTACATGCAAAATTATTTGTCCAGTCCAAAGCTAAGCATCAGAAGCCTTTGACTGAGGATCTATTCACTTCATTTAGGTTTTGGTCTGTAATAATAGTCAATTTGAATGGCCAAAGTGCAACACAAGTGCAAAATGAGTACAGCACAAACCTGTTTTGGAGGACAGTAGATTTGAGCGTACCACTCCTGACAGTACAGACAGACCTGGACCCCTTGCCCCAGGAACAGAGACGCCCACATCAACACGTTAAACACGGGACTCTGACGCTTGTCATTCATCATGAAGTTAAAGAGAACTAGAGGAACCAACAAAACACACTTGTACATTTTTCGTATATGACATCCATAAATATACAGTCTATATATAGTTTCGAAAGGGCCATGTTATTAGGCCATTTATATTGTATTCAATTAATTGTATTGAAATAGACAAAAATGATTAAAATTAGAATTAAAAGACCCTCTTTACCATAACAAATCAAACGTGATGTGATAACTAGCCAAAAATTTACTTTTTAGCATTTCCTTGAGTTGTTTTCATCTCTTCTTTGTATGTTGTAATGATTTGTAACCTTCCTGCAGATGTAAATTAGCTTTGTATATAAGCTGTCATATTTACACTAGTTCAATACAGGTGCATGAATGTGTATTGTCCCTATTAGATAAATAAATAATACAAATTAACATTGACATTCGAAGTCACAGGGTGATTTTTGGATGGACAAGTTTTCCAGAAACAATTGTCAAAAACATAAATAAGACAGAGACATACAAGTTTGCTTAGAGCCTATGCCTATGTTTATGAGCCATTATTATGAGGAATATGCTTAAGTAAATATATACAGTACGTCTATTTTTGACCAGGTGCTCTTTACATTTTTTATTAAATATGTTACTCATGTTCACCGAAATACTGTGTGTGATGGATTTACCCCCAAAGATGGAAAAGAGGAAGAACATGACGGGGTAGAAGAAGCCGAAGCCCATTCCCAAGGCGTACTCGTGAACAAAGGCGGACACCATGAAGACCGAGAGCATGGCAGCTGTTCTGAACTTCCTTCTGGACAGCTGCAGGGATCACAGGCGCACAAGAGGATCAGCAGCAGGTCCAGGGGTCAGCACAGTCCAGGAACAGCGACCAAATACTGCTGTGAGAAGCGTGTGAGGTTGTTCCAGCGCACTTACCCACAGTAAATCCCTGTATCCATAGTAATAAAGGAAGTCATGGACCACCACGTTCCAGGTTCGATAGTAGTTTGCAAAAGAGTAGGAGTTCCACCAGTCCTGCAAGGTTAAGACAAAAATGGATGATGAATTTGTGGTTGGATTTACTGCAGGGTTAAAAATTAGTAGGTGTGATGTTATAAACTGTAGGACCTGATATAGTGGTGCAGCAAGAACATATTTTACAGTCAAATCCCCTGCGGTATATACACTTTATGATGGAAAAGCGATGTATGGCTTCACAATGTACTATAACTCTATTTATATTCAGCCGGTAAGAGCCAGAGGTGAATATAAGACACCAATGTTTGCCTTCAATTTTAAGAACTGTCACAACTTATCAGACGAATCTACTTCTTAAACAGACATATACTACTTTCTACTAATCAACGATGCATAACTGCTGGTTGTCCAGCAACAACACGTACAATGAATCTTATTTTAAATCCTGCTAAACTGGTTGGCTGTAATTAAAGCAAAGAGTTTCACAAAGTGACTACTCCTCCACTCTACAGTCACTGGGTCGAATCAGGTAATCGTCATTTGCATGTTTGTTACAAAACCAGGTCAAGTTTTAATTGATTAAACTGCTTGACCTTTTACTCATTTAGTATAAAACCGAATAACCAGGTGAGGTATAAGTTATTATCAGCATTTGACCTGCCCTCAAAGCCACTGCTGGGGCAACATGTCAGGAGCAGTGGTGACCAGAGCGCAGTGATCCTCTCTTTGTTTAGGACGAGATCAGGGTTGGGCAATTATTTTCCTCCGAGGGCCATTTTCGAATCCAGGCAAGTAGCGGATCGTTGGTGTGAAAAATAATAATAATAATAATAATAATAATAATAATAATAATAATATTAATAATACTAATAAATATAGCCGCAAGCGGCAATGATCGGCCCTCGCCACGCCGCCGCCACGCCGCAAGAGGAGGGGGCGCTAACGCGCCCCAATTGTCCTTTTAGTACGCCTACTGCTGAATCTGTGACGCTGTCACATCTTCTCCCCTTTGTTTTACCATCAAAAAGCAATTTTATTTTGAATTCTTGGCAAAATGTGCGGCAGACACCGTGACTCTTAGAACAAAAATGTGGATATCTTTTGATGGTCCACCCCTGAAGATGAGTCTCACCAAATTTCAGGTTAATAGGGCTTACGCCCTGGGAGGAGTTGGTGAAAGTCTAAGGTGTAAACATGTTCTGGCGATTTCCCCATTGGAATAACATGGGAGGTTTCGGTCATCGCTACGGCAACGCCATAACAATTATGACATGGGTCTCATTGACTTTTTTGATGGGAATGCCAAAATTGAGTTGTGTGTCAAATTTCATATAATTTCGCAAAACTAAACATTTAACCTCCATATAAAATCTGTAGGGGGCGCTGTGGCGCCAAATTAATTTATTTCACCTCAAGTACGTTTAGGGCAAAGAGTTTAACAACTGATTCTAATTTGACGCAATTCGGACTTTATCTGCGCAAACGGCAGAAATGTTAAATTTGGGAGATTTCTGAAATTCTAGCTACAGTTTGCGGCTTCGCAGCACAGAGACCGTGACAGGTATCAATGTAATTTGAATAACTTTTGATGTCCCACTCCTCAGTAGCATTTTCACCAAATTTCAGCTTTTTAGGGCCAACGCCCTGGGAGGAGTTCGTAAAAGTACGACGTTTGGAAAAACTCCCGAGTCATGCTTAGCCATTTTTGAAGCAATATGGCCGACATTTGGTTGGGCGGACGGCGTTGCCGTAATAATATTTTTTACTTCTCTTGTCACCATCTACCTCTGCGCCAAATTTCATGATTCTACGATCAGATTTTTTTTGGGTCATTTCCTATCTCTCAATGCATTTTTGGTACATTTGGGGGCGCTGACGCGCCAATTGTTTTTATTTTAGAAAAGGGAAATAGCCAGAATGTAGAGAGGCACAATTCTTAGAGGTGTGCAAATTTTTGTGACTTTTCGTCAATGTTCACTGGGTGAAAAATAGGGGGGTTGGTCCCGAGAAGAAAGAAAGAAAGAAAGAAGAAAGAATAATATTCCGATGCGAAAACAATGTTTCCCATTTTTCAAATATCATAAACTATACATTTTCGGAAAGCATGGTGTGGGTCCCTGGTCACT
This sequence comes from Eucyclogobius newberryi, assembly GCF_026437365.1. Classification (NCBI taxonomy): domain Eukaryota; kingdom Metazoa; phylum Chordata; class Actinopteri; order Gobiiformes; family Gobiidae; genus Eucyclogobius; species Eucyclogobius newberryi. The sequence goes on from NW_027315823.1 coordinate 10,303,573, forward strand.
GACGGGTACTTTCGTTAATTTTGAGTGGGCTCCGCCCACTTTGTGTTTTTGGCCCTCTATACAGTAATAATGTTCAATTTTTGCATTACATGCTTATATGCACGGAACATGCAAGAGATGGGGAACGTATTCGTGAGCTACTTAGCGCAAAAGAGTGCTTTATATGGGAAGCGGTCGTCATCCCAATGTAAAGTGCTCGTTTAGTGCGCACTTTTGCACGGGCTTCGCCCGTTTACAACGGTAATGTTCCATTTTCCTACTACTAATTAGTATGCACGGGGTGTGCGTGAGTGAAGGAGTGCGTTAGTGAGTGTTTGGAAGTGGCCGAGCGCTTCGCGCTCGATTTCGTGCGCACTACGTGCGCACTTTCGCAGCCGTGCTTCACACGGCCTTACGAGATTAATAGGCCTCTCGCCAGCTTGTGGCGCTCGGGCCTAATAATAATAATCATCATCATTATTGTTATTATATATATATATATATATATATATGTATATATATATATATATATATATATATATATAGATAATATATATATATATATATATATATATAGATAGATATAGATATATAGATATCAAATATCAAATAAAATTCACTTTTCTGAATCCATTATTTATTGAATCTATTATCTAATTCCTTTAATGTCATCTTTATTAAGGATACAAGTGCAGACAATTAAAAAATAGAAACTAAAATCTTTCTAGGGGCTGGCCCTCGGCAGATTAAAACATGCCGAGGGCCACATCTTGCCCCTGGGGGCACAACTGCCCAGTTCTGGCCTAAGGGCAAAAAACAAAAACAAAAAAATCCGAGCCGGATTATAAAGCTGGCTCGCCATAGTTTGCCCAGGTCTGGACGAGATGAAGCATTAGCGTTTTAGAATTTGACAGCGTTATAATCTCAGAAGGAGTGTGGGGCCTTGATAACTCTATTGGAGATTTACTTTTGTTTTTGAAAGAAAAATATAAACCTCAAATATTGAACCTTGCTTCACAAACCTCCAATTATTAATCTCCTGGTTTAAAGTCCTTTCAACTGACAACAATCACACCTTTGGAGTTAAATAATGGAACCACGTTTTGAGGCTAAAGTGAAACAATAATCCCATATTTGTTTATTTATGCTGACAGAAAAGAGGCTTGAACTTTGTGCCAGTGTTTATTTCATGTGGATTGACAGAGATATGTTCAATCTGACAAAAGTACAGGGTTTCTGCGATGTTGTGATGTCGATGAGGGGGTCTGCAGGAAACGCACCCAGGTCCTTAACACTGAGAGAAGATGCAACATAGTCCACACTCTCCTTTGTAATTTACCTCAGGAGCTTCTGACTGTGAGAAACCATCATTAATGTTCCCTTCAATATCCCTGCACGGTGTAAACTCAATCACAATGGCAGAGCTTTGATGTATGCGCGCTATTAGCCACATCAGTTTATTAGTTTTGATGTTTTCACTGGAAGGAATCTTATAGACGATAACAAATGAACCATGTCAAAACCCGCCCAGCCAATTTTGCGGTAACGGCTGCATTACTTTATAAACTTGCTAAGTCAGCTCGGCCCAATCCACCTGCCCACAAGTATTTTTGCTCTATTTTTCCTACTGTAATAAGCGTAAAGGAGGCAATCAGTCATAGATCTCACCTTATAAAACATCCTGTCAGCAAAGCGCATGAGCTCGGCGAAGAGGTTGAGCCAACAGTGGAGGAAGGCGAAGAAGCAGAGCAGCAGCAGCATCGAACCTGAGACGCAGAGACTCACCAAGCTCAAACGTGCACTTAAACATCCATTGATTTACGACGCTATTAAACGTTGCATCAAATGATTGTGCAGATGTATCAGAAGTTTGTTGTGACAAGTCACTTACCTGGTAAAATTGAATAAAAGATGGCCAGCACCATTGAGCGTGTGCTGAAAGTCTGATTGATGTCAGGTTTGAAGGCCGGCACGCAGAGTCGCTCCAAGATGTAGTAGCTATAGAACAGGCAGACCAGAATCTACAAACAACCACACACAACCACACACACAACCAACCAACCAACCACACACACAACCAACCAACCAACCAACCAACCACACAACCAACCACACACACAACCAACCAACCAACCACACAACCAACCACACACACAACCAACCAACCAACCACACACACAACCAACCAACCAACCAACCACACAACCAACCACACACACAACCAACCAACCAACCAACCACACAACCAACCACACACACAACCAACCAACCAACCAACCACACACACAACCAACCAACCACACACACAACCAACCAACCACACACACAACCAGCCAACCAACCACACACACAACCAACCAACCAACCAACCACACACACAACCAACCACACACACAACCAGCCAACCAACCACACACACAACCAACCAACCAACCACACACACAACCAGCCACACACACAACCAGCCAACCAACCACACACACAACCAACCAACCAACCAACCACACACACAACCAACCAACCAACCAACCAACCACACACACAACCAACCAACCAACCACACACACAACCAACCACACACACAACCAGCCAACCAACCACACACACAACCAACCAACCAACCAACCACACACACAACCAGCCACACACACAACCAGCCAACCAACCACACACACAACCAACCAACCAACCACACACACAACCAACCAACCAACCAACCAACCACACACACAACCAACCAACCAACCACACACACAACCAACCAACCAACCAACCAACCACACACACAACCAACCAACCAACCAACCACACACACAACCAACCACACACACAACCAGCCAACCAACCACACACACAACCAACCAACCAACCAACCAACCAACCACACACACAACCAGCCACACACACAACCAGCCAACCAACCACACACACAACCAACCAACCAACCAACCAACCACACACACAACCAACCAACCACACACACAACCAACCACACACACAACCAACCACACAACACCACACAACACCACACAACACCACACACACACACACACACACACACAAACACACACACACACACACACACCACACACACACACACACACACACACACACACAAACACACACACACACACACACACATCTTAGCTTTAGCGCTGTCTCTCAAATGTGTAACTCTGTGTTCCTTCAGAGTAGTATTAGTATTTCATTAGTATCAGTAATTACAGTGGCTTACCATGCAAAGAGTAACGCCGACATACTTCCATCTAATGTGGCTATTTCTAAATACAAAAACAAATGATCAGTTACAATTATTATGTCAGTTGATTAATTAAAAGCACATAATTATTACCTGGGATACGTCTCTCTGTAGATAAGTGTTGGGCAGAAGAGGAAGTAAAGGTAGCTTGGGAAAGTTGGAAACCTGGGATTTTCTCCTGAAACCAAAGGCATGAGAACATTAATTGAGTGTGATGGGAAATCAATGGGAAATATGTTTTATGAGATTCATCCAAGTGATAAAACATAAGGATATAGACAAATTGCATAATACATAAAGTTGTATTTAAGTTTTTAACACTCCTGTAGCTTAGTGCAACTCTCCAATGCTCTATTGTGTTTTGTACAGCATTCATCTAATAAACAACAGTACTTAAAGCAAACTGGAAGAGTTTTATCACTAAATCGTTAAGGAAATCTACCGCTAATGTATTTCACTATAGGCTGTGATAGAGCTTTAGTTTCTTACAGATATAACTAGCTTAAAATGTCTGTTGATTGAAATTGCTGATGTTGTATGACTATGGCCAGCCTAAAACCATACTTTGGTGATTAAAGCTGTCATTTGCACTTCTCAAAAGAGCCATTACAGTTTTATTACATTTACAGGCTCGACAGATTCTCCTCATCAAATAGATATTCACAATACAAGCCCATAGGAATAAATGGATTCCACATTGGCTCATTTGGGTTCTTTCTTTGTTAGTCTAAGCCACACATATATCTTCAGGACGCAGCCGGCTGAATAATGTTTCAGTCATTTTTCATTCTGAGTAATGGCACTGCTCAAGGTAGAAAAACGTGATTTCACACAATACGAGGCTCTACCTTCTTTTGGCGAAGTGTTGATAATAAGAGGAACCGACTCTCTTAAGAATGAGTAGGTTTTCATCAGAAATCGAATCTGTAAAAAGATGGAGAGATAGTTTATTGTCTGTTTTTTTCGTAAGCAAATAACAGGTAATTTATTGCGGTTCATCAGTCCATTCAACTTGTATTTCTTATTCTCTTGCAGCCAGGAGACTCGGGTTTATCAGGACGATAAATATGGACTTATACTCACAAAAGCAGATCATGAAGAAAAAAAAACAAATTTCCTTAAGAACAATAAATATTCCTGACCATGCGCCTCTTTTTTGATTAGTAAAAGCCACTGATGATTATTATTTAGGTTCTGCCTTCTCATTTAAAGCAAGATCCAATGTTGTGCATGAGGACACTTTTATCTGAAGTGGAGAAATAAAGTACAAACAACTTTCTTACTATTGGAACAGTTTACCTCCTGGGGCTCTACAAAATACAGTTTCCATGTATTGATTTCGGGAAACCAGCAGATTTGAGCTCTCATAATACAAGGTTTTTCAAAGTTTTTCTCAAGATATACACTCTTGTATAAAATATCCCGTCTCCGGATGTTGACTTTTGTGAGCACAAAGCTTTGGGACGGGGACTTTCATTGCAGCAGATGGATTTAAGGTTTGTCTGGGGACAGTGGCAGCAGAAACAAAAGGGGTGTTAGGCATATATTAGGGGTTGGGTGTTGAAATGCTGGCTACACTCAGATCATTGCCTCTTTGATCGTTGTCCAGATGGAAATTGAGGAGCTTTCTTTTCATCATGTTCCACTTCTGCTGTTCCAAAACAAACCTGTGTAGATGGAGTCAGCTTCAGTTCAAGGTGTGACCGACTTCAAGTGTGTGTCTATGCAGGAGCACTTACAATTACAGCAAAATATAACAACACAATTTAATGGCATGCTCGATTTGTTATGCAGATGTCAGTGTTTCCTCTAGATGTATTACTGAGCTACTGAGGTTTGGCTGTAGAAGGAGAGAAATCCTACTTTATGTCAAATAACTATATTTTTTTAATCAAAAGGGACATGTTTAATGACCTTTTAACCTTGTTACAACAGTGTTCCAGCATCATTAGTTTAGTTTAAGCTGTATTTTGATTGATTCCTGCATGTTTGAATATTCTTGTATTGTCCTGAAACCGCGCTCAGAACATTTCTGTTTTCACCTACTCCCTATCCCCGCCCACATCCATGTACTTAGTAGTGATTACCTGAAAAAGTAAGACTCCGAGTGACACACAGAGTTCTAGAATGTCACGTATCACCTTATTTATTGATTTTTTAAACATGTTACGGAGAAATATCAGTATAAAGAGGTGGCGCTTATCAGATCTGCAGTTTTAAAGTGGAGTTTTTATTACTAAGCCGCTTTTGATCAATATTGCGGTTTATAATGAACAAAACCTGAGAACCTGAAGACATTATTTATCTTGTTTAACCGAGCATATTGAAGCTGTGCAAATACATTACGTGATCTCGACTAACCTGCTCCAGGATGACGATAAAGCGTGAAGCTGGTGGCAGTTGGTTGTGTACGACAACATAGACCGGGAACAGCCCGAGGACGCAGCTCTGCAGGGCAAACAGGCCCAGACCGAAGCCCACGCTGAGAGCCTTTTGTGAGGGGGACGTGTGGTACAATGAACCCCAGGAGACCAGAAGCTGATAAGGAACAAGTAACGTGTAGAGGAACATAAGCGTCCACGCCCATGTCACTGTCCCGAGCTTCCCAAAGGCATAGAACAGCAGGTCAAACTCCAAGACCAACCTATAGAGATAAACATCAACATGAACAAAGTATAATCGTTCACTGAAGCAATACTTTTCAGAATCAGTATCATTTTCACATCTCCAGACAGAAATAAACTGCAATATTTTCACATAAAAGAGTCATCCAGAACCTAATGCGGCGTATTCAAAGCAGTTTTTTTATCGATAGACAGAGAGCGAGAGAGAGAGAGAGAGAGAGAGAGAGTCGATTCTAACTTAACGCAAGTGCACGGAATAGTTTGTTTCACAGAGGATTTTCCCGCTGGCTCTTGAGAAACGGGGTAAAGACAGGAGAGTTAAACCCACAACCCCACATGTGTGAAACAGCCTGCACATCATTACATGGCTGCCCAGAGCAACAGCAGGAATCCTCGCAGGGGCCGATTGCTCTATCTTTCATGCTGCAGATGAGGGAAGAGGCGGGAAACGGAGAGGAAGAGAATAACAAGTTGGACCAATAGAACGATAAGAAGTTTCACAGCACCCTGGGGTACGGAAGTTAGCGTGGAGGTGACGTTTGGGGTCATAAAGTTTGTCAGTTTGGGGGAACTGGATCAGTCGATAAACATATGTACCGTACGTATAAAAGATGATAAGACTGACCTGCCGTGCTCCAGATAGTCCAGAATCAAAGTGCTCAGACTGAAGAGGAGAAAAATGGCCATAAACATGTGGTAGATGGTTCGAATGTGGTTGATTTCAAACAGTTCACTGAAACACAGGGAATACAAGTTTAATAATTATACATACAGTCAGTGCAACAGAAGAAAGTGTTATAGATTAGCATATGGTATACTTATTGTAGAATATAATTATAAGTTTCTATTGTTGGTAATTGTTGATACAGTTGTATGAAGTACAGAGCCCTCAAACTACATACAATGCACAGATGTAAATTGAAAGTTACATGTTGAGACTTTTTATGCTTGTAAAAAATAGGGCCATCTACAAATGATTGCTCTGAATTGCAAGATATTGCAGAATGAAGCAATATTAGACATCAAAGAGCAAAAGAGTGTGACAGTTCTCTTCTAGACTGCGTCCACACCACTTCCCAACTGTTTTCACAAACATCTGATTAAGGATGACACAATACAGTTTTTTTCTTCAGAAAATGTCTATAGTAAAATGTATGCTCTCAATAAATCACAACATGATGCAAAATGACATTATTTTCTCAACTAGAATGAGACATATATATGATATCATAGTTATTATAATGATAAAAAAATGTATTTTCTCACACAAACTTTAAGAGGGGAGAGTTGAGAGTGTGCATCAAGGGGAAATTGTAAGCTTTAAACATATAATTGTTTTGAATAACGTAGTATTTGCTGTTTAATTCTGTCTATGATTGCAGAACAACGCCCATGTGCAGGACTACACAATACTTACTCCAAAAGGGATATTCTGTGCTTGAACACTTTCCCCTCATCTTTCCTCTCTGTCCTGAAATGAAGCATAAAAGAGGATTAGTCTTTATGCTATCGGCCTGAAAAACATGTCAGGCCCTCTCACTTCTCACCTGGACACGGGCGCCTGTGCTGTCTTTCCATTCTGATGAGGCTGGATTTCGGGAACGGTTTGAACAGACTCAGACAGCGCTCGGTCTACAATCTCGCTAAGCTGATCCTGAACCTGGGCCAGGATTCTTCCCTTCAGATTCTAAAGAACGACAAGAACAAAGTGAGTGAGCCGTATCTGCGCCACGGAGAGCAAAGACCAAAGATGACCTCACTAACCTGAACGTGTTTGGGCCACAGCCGCAGAACCTCATCTGAATTGTTTCTCACCTCTGGATAAACAAGAAAACAGGTCAACGTGTATTTAGTGTTCATTTCAAGGAAGAACAAGAAGATGAGACAATGGAAAATCCTCACTATTCCACAAATACTACGACCGTAAAACTAAAAAGTCACCGAACATACGTATAATGGCTTAGATAAATGGCTGTTAGAATGATTGTGTCAGACCCCCGAGGCTTGAAACCCAGTTATCAATCAAGACATTAGCAGGCAGACGAGATAGAGCAAGTCCAGACACACTCACTCATAATAACCCACCAATAAACCAAGAAAACAATAGGGACGTCAGGATTAACCGGGTAATTGATGGTTTTGATAATTCAGCTAATCAATCAACCCTTTTTAGAGGCAAAATCGGGCCGGTCGCTTACTGGACTCGAGCAATGCTGATCATTTAGACCGTGTGAATGATTGTGAGTGAATCATTGCGTCTCTTACAGTGGGTTTTACTGGTGTGAATAACAAGAGTATTTGCTGTGAGTGACGGTCCAATCATAATGTTACTTCTTACAGTAATCGCAACCATAACATTTTATATTGTGACATCCCTGGTCTCAAATATAGAAGTAATCATAACACCCGGGTACACATAAAGATGAAGAGGACTATAAAGGACGATAAAAATGTAAATCCAGACACAATGGTCCCAGTCTCCGCCCGTCACCGTTGCCATACCCGGGTTGGAGGTGTCATCAGTGCCGCGGCCGCTGATATTTCGGCGCAGCGCTCGATTGGCGGGCTCGGCCGTTGTCATGGTTACCCTCGGATCGGTCCACCTCTCGGAGCTCTACCGGATGGATGATCCTGTGCATATTAAAGCAGCAGGTTTGTCTATGCCTGTGTGGTTTGAATGATGTTCGAACATGAAAACTGCCACTGCGTCTGTTGTGCTTCAAAGGCTGTGCTATTGTAGAAAATCTAATATTTCACTTAAAAAAAAAAAAGGAAGCAGCAGTATCGCGGTGAGATTTCGACTTTGTCCAATACACAGTGGGTTTTTGCTTAGATTTAAGCTTGGGTTGGGTTTGATGACGTAAATCAGAGGCTCTTCAACCATGAATCGACTTATTAATTGGGTCACGGTCTCTTATTGCTGGCAGGTTGCCTCATACCAGTTAATGTTCCTGATAGGCTACAGCACAGAACGCCCAGAGTCTGTGAATCCAAAGCACAAAGTTTACTCTAGGACGTATAGGTCAGGCCTTTGAACGCCGGTGACCTGCTCGAGTGCTATTGCGGTTCAATCAAATCACTGCAGATAAATGATAATGCTACAGGATGTTTACGCGCTGTAGATAACATATGAGCAGGAGAAGAGAGTGAAATAAGTCATTGACATAAAGCGACCTTGTTTTATAATACATTCTGTCTAAAGAAGGAAACAAATAGGTGAAGTTAACGGAGGGAAATGGAGTGGAGCAGTATTTACAGTAAGACCACGTTTATTAAATGTAACAACGTAAACTCTCTTTCAACAAGGCTGCTGTTAAACTAGTGCAATCAGCTGTTCACTTGCAAAATTGTACATGGACACGTAAATATGCGCATATATTGTGAGGATACTACATTTTAAGTAAGTTAAAATGTAATGTTTAGCTGTCTTTGTCTGTTATAAAACATTTGACCCAAGAAAAGCATTGGAATGATCTGAGCCCTGCAATAATTAGTCTTTTCAATAATGCTACAATAATATTCTATACACCAAGAGATTAAAAATGTGTTTAATGATGTAGTTTGTTAGACTAAATGAACAGGAAAGTGTATTATTCATAGCCAGAAGCTGTATACTCACGTCTCTTGGTGTCCGGGGCTTGTGGGTGGGTGGATGCTCTCTTCCTGGACACAGACTGCTGAGTGGATCGCAGTGACACAGTGTTTGCGATGTGTGGCATCACCTTTTTCACAGCTGCTGATGCACTTTGACCTCTGACTCCTGGACTCGGCAAACGAGGCTCCGCTGTGTCCAACCTTCTTCTGTGAACCGCGGCTGCTCGGGTCACGGGACGAGGAGTGCACTGTCTGCGCTGGAACAGTCTAGGTGAACTAGTTAAAGAAGATGACCAAACCAACCGTACTAAAACCAAAAACAATGACGGAAATGAATGGGTTGAAGTGTCATATCACAAAACAAAAAGTAGGAGCGAGTTCAAGATTCAGCCATATCTAAAACCAGCAGAAAAACAGTAATTTTTGGTGTGGTTTTGTGGAATTTAAGGAAGAAATCAAAGCGAGTGTTGGTCAATTTAAAAAAAGGAAAAAGTAATAAATTCAAATGAGTCAACTCCTACTTTTGTTTTGATTCTTGGTTTTGTATTGTATTGTCATAGTATAGTTATTATGTGTTATTATATGTTGTTATGTGAAATGGCCATTCATCTACATAAAAAAGTATTAAAAAGTCTAAAACTTAATTTTATATTTTATATCCTTTTGATTTCGTCGTTTCACTCTCTGGTCTTGTTCTGTTTGTTCTCGCTGCTCTGTCTGTTTTTTGGTTGTTGCTTTTTTCATAATGTATAAAAAAAAGAGTTGGTTTGAAGATTTCAATGGTTGGTCAAAGTTTTGCAAATCAAGACGTTTCCGCTTCCATCCAGATGGAAATGAATGAATGAAACTTTTAATACGATAAAAGGTTAGCCAAATACATCGAACACACTGTGAAGTCACCAAGTCATTAAACCTTGACCTGAAAACATTACTGGCTTAGAAAAAAAGGAAAAACAAAAAGTAAACTGTTCGTATTATTATTTGAGTTCAAAGCTCATTTTGAAAAAGCTTGACATTGAACTGCTTTAAATGCTATAAAGGGTAAAGGTGAATAACATGGTTTAAAGGGAGGTTAACAACTCTAAACCATTATTATTAACCTGGTTTGGACTTGGAGTATTTGGCTTGAGACCATTAGCCTACACTTAAATAGCAAATGAAAGTTGGATGGTTAGTTTTCCCCCCTTTTAGTTTAGTTAGCAGTGATTCAATACAACATCCTTAACCTGTTGAATTAGATTTCATAAAATGTTGTGCTTATTACACTTTAATGTTGTGCTTATTGCATTTTGGGAACAATTTCATTTACTTTGCCTCTTCTTAAAACGTCAGGGTTTGTGTTTCGAGTCGTTTGTCACTCGTCCCAAAGTTCCAAAAGCCGCGCCTCCTCCCATTGATCTGTTTTGGCAATTTCATCTTATCAATAAAAGTTGCGTCACGACAAAACAACCTCGGGGCTCCTGGCGGAATTCCCTGTTCTTTTACAGATCAAAGTTTTCTTTGCTTCAGCAGGATTCGGCTGGCATGGCTGAATTCTCTTTTCTGAACGCCATTTTGAATACTTGTGAACCATCTCCAAGTCACTGCTTTTGAACAAGCTAACCACGTACATAAAGTAATCTTGAACTTTGAGTGTAACTGTTTGTTTAACATGGTACTTTTTTCTATTTTTACAGCCGAATTGGACCGTTCTCTCACAGCACGCCGAGAGTCTGTATAAGAATAATAGCCTCAGGAGTAATTCAAAGTTCTCAGCTTATTCCCCATCACCATGAGTGCTCTTAACGGCCACAAAGTGAAATATAGGCATAAATATTTAATGGCCACTTTCGTTTTATAGGCCTTGTTAAAATAAAGACAGGATTGGTGTGTACACAAGGGATCATCTTTATTAAAATGAATGGGAACAGTACCGTCTCTCAGTGTCCAAAGAAAAAGAGCATGCACTACAGCCTCACGCACGTACAACACAGACATTTTATCTCAATTTTATTACAGAACACGGTCACGGACGGGGGTGACGGACGGTGACGAGATGATAAAAACATACTGGACACTCATTGCGGATCAAACATGGTGCGTTTAAGGATATGTTTTCGTGTGTCTGCAGTTTTACAAAGTTTACATTACAAAAAAAAAGGGTTAGTGGAGGTGAAATGAGATTGGAGCAGTAAAATGACCATAATGCTTTGTTTGAAGGAAACCGTTAAAGATTTTCCACAGCAGATAAAGAATGGAGAGCATCGTCCTCTGTGTGTGGCGACCTAAATATTGGGCAATGCATTGTTGCTCAGTAGAGATGTTCAGCCACCAGCACGAGGGTTGTAGGTTGTTGTTGAGTGAGGGGCGTCGCGCATAAACGGATCAATACGACGTTTGCGGTGAAGGGGAAAAAACAAATGTTCACTTTTGCCCCAGTTCCGCTCTCGCTTTGCCCGATCAGGAGGTCAACTGCGGTCACTGCGCTTATCCGGGCCGGCGAAACTGAACGCAGGTAGCACTCTGCAGTTCGCTCCAATATAAGGGTCAAAGGTCCACAGCCTCACTGCTCGATGGGGTCAGCGCCCGAGCCAAGTGTATGTCTAAGGACGAGAGCCTGTCGTCTTAAGATAACCTAGAGTAACCCACGTCTCACAGCTTGCGATGCATTTTATGGACAGAAAGATCAAAGTTACACTATATCTCGTGCCGTCACCAAAAAAAAAACTAAAAAACGTATTTTCCGGACTATAAGTTGCACCTTTTTTCATAGTTTTGGCCGGGGTGCGACTTATATTTATACTTATATACTTATTTTTACACTCCGGAGCGACTTATATTTGATATTATTTGTTATTTTCACACTTGCAACCGCATTTCATACTCCAGTGCAACTTATAGATGTTTTTTCTTCTCTATTATGCATTTTTTGGCTGGTGCGACTTATACTTCTTATACTACTACTTATAGTCCGGAAAATACGGTAAAAGGATTTCATATCACCTCTAGTCATTTTACACGAGCACGTTTTCAGTCAGTGATCTTTTGACACAAATCATCGTGAACACATCCAGCAATTCTTCAAATAAATACACACATAGCGAATAAATAACATCTATTTTAAGCTACCGATAAATAAGATCTGTCTCTTTTTATATTATTTCATGTATAAAAATAGTTGCTACACAATATTTTTTTCTTCACTTGTGCCATGCTTTGATGACAAGGACAACATCCCACACGCAAACACCCCGACAAGCATTTTTTTAGGGGTAGTAGTCTCAAACGTTCACCACACAGTATTTGTCCAGAGGTCTTTTGCAAGTTAACTGTGTTTATATAAAAAAGTCAAACATGCCATGACTGACATAACCACAAAATACTGTACTGAAACTTTAGCTTTTTTACCTTTTTACTTGAGGAGAGGGGAAAAAGACAAATGTGACCATAAAGTTATCAAGGGACATTCTCTCGTGATGTATCGATGTCTGAAAACGACTGCGGCTCTCTTGTAAAACATTCCTCTTGTTTGCTGAATTCACACATAATAAATTAAGATGACAGTTCTAACTTTAAGGCCAAAAGCAAGTTCACTTTGGTCCGCGTTTTGTAGTGTCCCAGAACCTTTAATGCTTTTTATACATTCATTATTTTTGGGTGATTGTGGACATGAGATGGGGTACAACAACCTTGAAAAATCGAATTTTTTGTGGGCAATTTAGAATTCACTTGATACTAGTAGATTTCAAGTTTTGTGCCTTATTTATAACCGGCACTAGCAGCAAACTTATTCTCTGTTATGTATTTCTTTATGTTAGAATCTACTGTATACGTGAAATTGAAGTTTCAGGCATATCCGCATTATTGTTTTTTAAATAAAAGTCATAGTCAACACCATTTTCTACATTCTCTTCAGTCAAAGTGAACCATTTTCCATTTGTAGACGGATGGTTTGGAGGAATAAATTAAAGTGTCAGTGTCTTATCAAAACGGGGAAACAGCACCCCCATCTGGTCACCTAGAGAACTGCCGTTAATTTCTTTTTTGGTCCCAAACACAAAGCCAGTGTGAGAAAAAGGAGCAGCTCGATGAAGAAGGTGCCAGCTCATGCACTGTCGATGCAGCGCTTGTCACAGATGCCACTGAAATCCACACATGTCCACAAACGTCATGAAAAAGGGTGAAAGAGAAGGGTGAAAAGGGACACTATAACAGAGGGGGCAGGGGTCGTACAGAGAGGGCAGGTGGTGCTCTAGCAGGCGGGGGGGGGGGGGATAGTGATCAGTTCATGCAGATTTACAGAGGTGCCTTCAGACCTGGAAGGAGAGGACAAAGGCAGAGACAGAAAGACAGAGTCAATTAGGTTTGAAAGCAAAAGTGAACGAAAGCTTAAGAAGATAGAAGATAAGAGTTATGGCTGGAGGCAATAAATCACGGCCATTTTATTTTCCCGAACCTCAGACTCAGAGCTGAGTTAATGCACAAAGCCCAGGGCCAAATTTAGACTTGCATTACATACGTCACAAAGCGGCTTGCCGTATGTGTGCTGCTGAAACTGATCTAGTCTGCAGAAAGTCCTCTCATATCAAAGAGAAATCCCACTCCAATTCCATATTTAAAATGTGTACAAAAAGATGCTGATACAAATGATTATGAGAGAGTTAGTAGAACATGGTAAATACTATTGTAGATCAGCAAGGTATTTTAAGAACTCTTGCAGCGTTTACTTTGTGTAAATGTTTGACTGCTACAGAATATTTCTTAATGAATACTTGAATGAGAGTAAATGTGATGAAGTTGACTGAATAAAGCCCAGTGGTAAATGATAAAATAAACCTAGCGGTGTCATTTTCATTTGCCCATATTGCAAGGGTATTTCCCCAGGCAATACTTATATTATCTATTAAGCAATAAACAATTAATGATAATAGTTTTTCTCCCCTCACCAGCTACACTACACTGCACTACACTACACTACACTACACTACACTACACTACTACTACAGAAAATAGAGTCATCCATAGATCTATGTACGTTGCACACATTTGAAGGCAATTAACACAAAACATGTAAATAGAGATTGGATTTGTGATTCGTGCTCATATTATTCATAAACTGATTCAGTCCACAGAGCACATTATAAACACAACCTCGTAAGATTTTGAAACATGAATTGCTAAACTACTAAAATAACCCCAAACATTTGAGAACAAGATTAAACTACAGCATTAATATGTTTCTATTTCCCATCGTTACAGGTCTATAATGCTTACCACCATTGAGCTATTAGCTGGCTGGGGCCTCTGACTGCCGGCCGAAGAGCTGGATTTGGTCCTGATTGTCACAGATGACACTTGTGGGGACAGAATTCACATTGAGACACATGCTACACTCGACACAGCAGCAGCAGCAGCAGCAGCAGCAGCAGCAGCAGCAGCAGCAGCAGCAGCAGCAGCAGCAGAAGAAGTGAAGGAGGCATCAATGGAGCAGCCACAACAGGGACACGGCCAGGAAAAAACAAATCAGTTAAATGGTCCAAAACAGCAGACAAATCAAAGCAGGCGGAGAAACTACACTGTGCCATTGTGGATTCTATAGAGATCCACTCCCCATTATTCCATGGGTGATAAGACATATATTCATGAATAAATGAAATGGTTAATTCGCCTCCTCTACCCCACTGTCTACACTTCTACCCCCTGTTACATCCCCATCTTTGTACTTCTTCTGTTTTGTTTATTTTATCTGTTCTTTTTCGGACTGTGTACATTATTGTGTATTTTAAGTGTTGTCCCCCCTGTCTGAATATACCACCCCCTTTTTGATATGTCAAAACGTCTTTGGGTCATTGAAATATATAGATATAAATAAAATGTATTATTATTATTATTATTATTAATTCTCTTGTGAGGAAGATCATAGGTTCAATTCCTCTTCGTAGAGCCAAACATATAACATGCTGTGTTTGTCATTGTAAACTCAATGGAGGAAATGGCACTAATATATTCTAAATCCCAGCTCAACGTTCTGTTATGGCAGGAGCATTTGATGTAAAAGTCCAAATATTGTTAACCAGGCTTTACTGTCATGTCAAATAAATCATAATGAGCTTTTACACTGGATTCATGTCGGCAGAAGCGAAGCGAGAAGCTGCAGTTTAGTGTTTTCGTCGTGAATCAAAGGGGTGCTCACCTGTTGTCATTGATGTCGGTGGTGTTCCCTGTGGATAGAGAAAGGTGCATGAGGAGCAGGGAGGTGCACAGTAAGAGGGGAGTGAAGGCGGGCAGAGGGTTTCTCACACACAGGTACAATACTGGTGTTATTCAGAGGCACATGAAACAAGCAGCTGCTCCTCAAAACACGAGGCTCATGACTTGTTTTAGTTTATTGTATATTATTAAGCCGCCTGCTGTGCCATTGTATCCCAGTTTCTTAGTTGACATAATATTGAATTGAACATAGATTGATTCAGTATTAACGTCCCATTTGGTAAACCCTATTTCAGAAAATAATCCTATAAGCTTTGGAACATTTCATAGCCTTTAGCACAAAACGGATAATCTCCTTTGTGGGAAATGCAATGTAGAATTCGCTCAATTACAAGGAAATTGTAGCTATGTCTTTTTACCTTCAGCGTGATATTACATGTCTTGCTGTCAGAATACACATGCAGAATATCTTGGTCAAAGCTTGAATTGAGCAAGAGGAAGGATAAATGTCAAGCCTTTTACACATATATTTCATGAATCTGTTGCAGTCTTGAAGTTTGATTCTCATTATTTGCGCCAGATCAATGTGAAACAGCGAGCTACATTTTTAATCAGATATGCACAAACTTCACTGCTACTAAAGAAGTGATTACGCGCTGACATTTCATTTCCAATAACCCCCGAATCTATGTGGACTAACGCAAACATTTCCTCCACAATACCCCATTACACACAGACATCTGCCCTTTAGCGAATCTTAAAATAAGCCTGGTCACTTCTGTTGCACTGACCGTTCGTACGTGTTGGAAATGACACGTACTGGCCCCGGTGCGTTGATAAACCGAGCTGAAGTGTGCGTTTGATGATTATTGATATTTACTGAGCGCCAGAGAGGTGGAGTGTTGTCCATACAGCTGTCATCTCTGGGACACAGGCTGAGGTGGGCATCCGTCTGGCTGAGTAATGACTCCGCAAGCACAATCTATCGCCTCTAATAGCCCCCCGCTGACGGCTGCTCACGCACACGGTTGCACTACGTCTTTCTCATCTCTAGGGGCAACTTTCAGGGCTGTATCCAGGCAAGGATAGAGCTCAAAATATTTGCATATACAAAGTCTAAACTGATGAGCACCTTTTCCATCTGTGCGCGAAGTATATATTTGGTGCTTAAGGTCGAGGCATAGCACTTCTCCTTCAACAAAGACGCAAACGATTGCAAATAAAGCCATTATACAAAGATGAAAGCCACGGGAGGAGAGGCAGCCGGTTTCACAGCAGCAGTAAATTGAATTAACAGTCAGTAAAACGAGATAAAGCCAACATTGCACCAAGAAGCAAAGCTGGGCTGTCGAAGTTTTCATACAATCCTAATCTCACTATATCTGCAGTAAGTGCCTCTCCGTCTACATCTTGAGCTTGTGTTGGCGCTGAGAGTTGTGGGTTCACTTGATGGCCGTCCGGGGGAACAGTAGGTAGAAATAATCCATTGGGCAAACAGCCTTTTTGTCAAACGCAGCATTAGCTGGAGGACCTTGCTTCCTGTACCGCAATATTTAGATTGTGGATAGAAGGAGATGAAGCTGAGCCTTAAGTTTTTATGGTGCTATGCTAACTCTAAAATGAAACCGTGTCTGGCTGTTGTACATTCAAGCAGACAAACTTTGCTAATGTCAAAAGACTTGTGTCACTTTATGTTGATAAGGTTGATTGTCTGTCCCAGAGTAACTGCATAAGGCCCAGCTCAATAAAAAACACACATAATACAAATACTATAAACTGACAAATGCTAAACTAAGTGACACATATGTATACATTCAAATATGAAAAAAAATCATTACTTGTGAAAAGGTAAAAAGGAATAGCACCAAGTCTTGGTTGGCTTTCAGAAAAACCTTAGTAACCTGAGTGACTAACATACACTTGAATACAATTGGTCACAAACAAGAAAAGTTAAGTGCTTATTGTTTTCCCAATTGCACAATCCTATAATACATACATATTACTGAGTCCATTTGACCCTCCCAGTGTCACCGACAATCATTACATTGTGCATAACATGAAAGAAAGTTATTTTTTTAGCTGTCAGAAGAGCGCTCACCATTTTCTGAGTCGAGCATCTCTGCTGTGTTATTGGCAGCTTGTGTCACTGGTTCCACTGGAAGACTGTGGGCAAATACAAAAACATGAAATGAAGTAAATTCAGTTCAATTATCACATTTTTAATTGTGATTGTGAGGTGTTTATCTACAAACTCAACAACAGCATTTGAAACTCTCACCCTCACAGTCTGTCTAGTGCGATAACGCAAGCAACATTCAATAAGTGGCTACTTTTCACCAGAACGCAATCAGAAGTTAAAAGGACCTGGAAAAGATTATTAAGAGTTTGGGGAAATGAGTCGCCAAAATGTTGTTCAATAGAGCAGTGTTTAAAAAAAGGAAAGGACATAAATAATATATTGCTCGTTGCTAAACTAGTGATTTTTGAATTATTGAAACCCTTAACTGAAGAAAAAAACCTTAGACTGTATCTCAATGTTTGATGTATATTTGAAAGATCTCTCAGAAAGATCACTAGTGAAGTGAGGAGTATCTCATGCATATGAAATATTTATTTGTGATGCAAACCGCAGCTCCAGAGGCTCGAGCCGGATTATGAGTCGGTGTTACAGAAAGGTCAGAGATTAAGATGCAAAGATAAGAAACCATCCCTAGAAGCATATCATATACAGCAAATCTGTAAATCTGTGGGGAAATTAAACTCAGTTGTTCTAATCCATCATGTGCATCACAACAAATCGAATAGAGTTAGAATGTGAATAGTCTATTTTGCTGACTAGTCTTTGGTTAATACGTTTTAAAACGTCTTCTTACTCCCTTTGAGCATCACAAACTCCATAGTGTATTATCAATAAATAAACAATCCCATTTTGTATTGTTCTCTACAATGAATATATGAACGATTTCATGTATGTTTTTTTTTCATTTTACAGATGCTCAAATTAATGAAATAGAGCCACAACATTTGTTCAGGGTGCCATTGCAGCAGGGAATAGCAGTAATTACCAGCAATGAGCCTGAAATTTAGCTTTTGGAGTTTATCTTTGTCATTAAATGAAGCTGTAAATAAGAACACATCTTAAAAACTGATCAGATAAAACATTAGCAACCGTTACCTGGTCTGAGTGTACTTTTAAAGAGTTTAAATTGTGGCAAAATCTGAATATCTGATTCACTTTCCACCTTCTAATATCATCCAAAAAACGTGTCGGTGAAAAATATACCTTATTATGAAAGACCAAATGAATGCAGAAGTACTGTACATTTGTGGCTTTATTAATGCGTGGCTTGACTCACCACAGTCCGTTTAGTTAAAGAAATCCACTTCTCTCGTCAATCTGGAGCTTTGTAAATCATTTGTACATTCATAAAGATAATCCTCAATCTTCTGAAAGTCCGATAAAGTTTGGAGGAGAGTTTAGTGGTGCACGCCTTGCCTTAACCTGTGCCATGTTTTCTTCTGTCTTTGTGGATCATTAGCTTCGTATGCACATTGCTATTCCCCATACGATTCTCAGACGTATTACTCTCATACTCATTATTATTATTATTATAACTTTTAATACTTACATGCTGTTTTGAAGTCCGTTATTACACTCCTGGTTGTCCAGTGATTGGGGCCTCTTCGCGGGGCTGCTCGGTGTGGACCCGGGCTCGCTGTCTGGAGAAAGTGCCTCTGCTGGAGAAAGCGGCTCTGCTGGAGAAAGCGGCTCTGCTGGAGAAAGCGGCTCTGCTGGAGAAAGCGTCACTGCTGGAGAAAGCGGCTCTGCTGGATCGGGCGTTTTCTGTTTGTTTTTGTTGTAGGAGATGTCATTGCAGAAGGCGACGGGGTGCTCACCGAAGCCTCGGCTCAAGAAGGGATTGGCTGGAGGACACAGCGGGTAATGGCCCGGACGCACTGGCTTCGCTGTGGGAAGAGAGCCAAGATGATCTATTGACTTAGCTATCCATCCGTACCCCAATAAGAACATCTTTAGTCTGCTTTGCCCCGAGCTCCGCGGAGGTTTTTGGTTTAAAAATGTACAATATTTGAATTCAATATTACAGAAATTAAGCTGCAGATGCCTCAGGACGATCATAAAATCAATTGTTATTCATAGACGCTCACAGAAAATCGCAATGACACAACATCAATTGCTAATTTTCCTCAAAGAATATGCATCTAATTTGAGCTGATAGCAAGTTTGGGGGAAAAAAAAAAATTGTATCACTGACATAAGCAATCTCATTAGAGGATGTTATTTTTGGTTTGGAGCCAGTGGAGCGTGACTATAACCTTTTCTGCTGGACTGCATACCAGGGGAATTCACAGAACAGGAGCAAACAAGGCAAACCTGTGCCATGAAACAGTTTAGCAAAAAACACATGTATGAATGAGATTTGGAGATTTCTCTCATATAGTGCAGCTTCCACCAGCAAACTGTGGTTAACCTGTCTGATCCGGTGTGAACCTCATGTCTCCAGACTTGGGACCGGCAAAAGAAACTGCATATATTGGACATATTCACAAATGTTGGTTAATTCTGATCTAGGTCCATATTTTTTTCATAGGGCAGATGTAAAAACGCATTTTCACCACTGTCATGTAGTAGCTGATGCATCACATAAGATGATTTTAATTAAAAAAAGTGAAGAGACACCCGCAGGTCTATGGCTGACCTGATGTTGATCCTGGCAGATGGGTTTTAAAGGTTTATCAGTTTAGAGGTACAAATGATTGGATAGCGCCTTGTTATTATATTGCTCTCTTTTATCCGCTTACACAGCTTTCACTGCAATGACGCATAGGAGATGTTTAGTGCGCATAGGACATGTTTAGTGCGCATAGGAGATGTTTAGTGCACATAGGACATGTTTAGTGCGCATAGGAGATGTTTAGTGCACATAGGACATGTTTAGTGCGCATAGGAGATGTTTAGTGCACATAGGACATGTTTAGTGCGCATAGGACATGTTTAGTGCGGTATGTGAGGTGCGTGGCTGACCGATCTGAGCTGCATGTGGGCGGCGGAAAGGGTTGCGGGTCCTAATCATCACAACTTTAATGCGCTCGACTTCCTGCTGGTAGTGATGGCGGTCCTTCATGGCCCCCTCCTTGGCCTCCTTCAGTGCACCCTCCAGAGCCTTGACTCGCTCAGCTGTATAGCGAAGACGTTTCTCCAGCTTTGGAAGCTCACAGCGCAGATCTGCATTGTCCCGCACCAGCTGTGACAGGGAGCACACGCTGCGTTAACAAGTGACATTCTGAGAGACAGTTCTGAAATAGTTTTCCAACAGTCTTTACAGGGCCTTTTGAGGGAAGCTGAAGTTAAAAAGAAAGTTAGAATAATTTTAGAACTGGTACAAAATCATGTCAGTTGGGATGCCTTTTATCCAAAGACGGTGGTTGAAGCCAAACCCAAGGACAGTTACCAAAACCGATATTGTCTTATAGTAAGAAGATTGTCTGATCATTAAACAGACAATACACAGATAAATACATTCCTAAATTCTATATAGTCAGCTGCTTTATCTTTAGAACATAGTGCTAGCTGCCTCTAATATGTAATTCACTTAAATCAATGAGTCATCACAAACGAAGTAATTAGGCATATATGTGAATCTAATATGACAGTGGATTCTTCAGTTTTGTTCTCAATACTGTCTAGATAGATAATGCATTGTGAATATATTCATAATCCTGGGATCACTGCTAGCGTGATGGATTTTCCATTTCTAATGTCCTCTTCATCTCTGATTGTGAGGCCATAATTAAGCATCGTCCATTTTAAACAGATGTTGAAAGTCAAAATAAAAATCCCTGATGGATGGAGAGAGTCCGTGCACCATGAATATGCAAATTAGCCCAGACCCTAGAGTCCAATATATGCACAAAGACATTGATTTTTTATCCTGAAAATGAGGTAGTTCTTTGCACGGAAAAAATAACTGCATATGAAGAAACTAAAATGGCAGTGACTGCTGCAGTGTATGTGGAGATAGAGCATGTTACATCTGTGAAAACACCCAGCACACATTTCCTTTGCCTTATCACTCTCTACTGCGACTTTTCAGATTTATGAGACTTCAGCCTTTCATTCTCACAGTACCAGCAGGTGGTGGATGGGATGACCTCTCCCAGCAGTCGCTTTTACATTGGTTTTCTGCCTGACAAACTGCTGCAGTGCGGTTCACACACAAGTATGTGCTAATCAGATAAACATACAACGTCATCCTTCATCCTTTAAGAGCATGACAAAGATCTCTGTGAAGACCCTCTGCAGATAAACTCAGGGTTTATCAAATATGAGCCGCCCTGCTTTCTGTACCAGAAGGCACACCTTTCTGCTCTGTTTCAAGGCAAGTTCCTAAAAAAATATTACCGGTATTGATGGACCTTGCACTGCACTGCCCCGCGAGAGCACAGAGAGCACACAACACTCGATATTTGGATTTGAGATGCTTTTTTTCTTGTTCTTACCCTGAACACCTCTGCACGTTTAATAAAACTATGTTTGTTACCTGTTTGTGAACTTTTGTAAGTTGCTCCAAGTTGTTTTCAAGAAAGGAAATCTTCTGTTTCTGAGTAAAATATCCACCACTGTCACCTAGATGCAAGTCTGAACTCTGCGATAAAAGACGTTACAGTACAGTAATACAGTGATCATTTCTGCTTCTCGAATACAATGGATAAGACTTACTTTTCTAACACGAGTCGTGAGGTCTTGTACAAAGAGCTTGCGGAGGTTGTGCAAGCTGTAGAGTTCATGAGCCTTCAGCAAGACACGTAGAAGAAAGGGAAAAGTTACAGCTAAACATTCTTAGTAACTGCAAGAGCGAGCAATGAAACACTTACAACAGTCTCCTCCAGTCCTTTGAGGTCTTGTTTGGACTGTTCATGTCGCTCATTGAGAAACCTGTAGGCAGACAGAAAGTAAGATGCATGCACTACAAGCTTTATTATTACACTTTCATAAAACACCATCGACCAATACATGGGCCGTTAACCACTGCCATGTGATGCAGCACGCCGCAAAGGTCAGTGCTAAGTCCTTTTACCTGCCAGCTGTCTGATTATAGTAAAAGTCTATAATGGAACCGCAGAGAGGTTCTGACCATATAATGAAAGGGTTTGCCAAGCTTCCTGTAGACTTAGCCTTTGTGGCTGCGTTAGAATTTTAAGAAAAGCACATAGTACATGAATACAACAAAATAAGTGGACCAAAAGGTGACAGAGAGCAATAGAAGATGTGCAGTGAAAGAGACAACCCTGAAGCATCCATATGGGCAGTGTTTGAACAGTGGCCAGGGCCATGTCCACAGTAACACACTCACATCAGCTCCTCCAGCTGCCGACTCTTGTGATGTTCCAGGCTCTTCAGACTTTCAAAGTCCTCACAGAGTTGATCCAGTTCCAATTGCTGCTTCTGGTTACAACTAAAGCACAAAGCAAAACCTTGAATTTAGATCAGTTTAGTCAGTTTAGTCATTCAAAAAAGATATGTATCTGGCTTTATGTAGAGGTCAGACCCACAAAACCAAATTCTGATGTAATGGAACACTATGATTACATTAACTGTGGACTTTCACTAAAACATATTCTTTGTGAGAGTGCAGAGAGTGGGTCAGGCATGGTCTGAGCGTCACTCAATACAATAATCATCACAGAATTGTCTTTGAGCTTTCAAAACTTCATATTGCTGGATTATAATAGGGTAGTCTTATCATATGGATGAATTTAGTTTTGTTTTTGTGATTAAGAGCTTTATTAGGTTGTGCATCATGTGTGATATTAGAACACATTTAGTTGTTGGCCTCTAGGGGGCTGGGGCCTCTGGTCTGGGGGGCTGGGGCCTCTAGGGGGCTGGGGCCTCTGGTCTGGGGGGCTGGGGCCTCTGGGGGTGCCAGAGATTGCAGGGGGTCCAAGAGCTTAATCTGGTAGAAGGTCAAAATAAGAATTTGTGCAAATTTTGGTTAAACTCCCAAACAAATGATTAGAAAATGTGTATCTGAACATATTTACCATAACTGTTGCTTATTTGTCTGAAATAAATGCTTGTTAGTGATCAGTAGGGGAAAGGTTGGGAAACATTGCCCTATAGCAAAGAGTTTTTCGAAGCCAGGGACCAGGGACCCCTTATGAGTATGAAAATATCCTGGGACCCCCTATCGTTCCCCACAATGGCATCACAGTACAATTCACAAATTCAAACTATGATTATAACCACATTTGGGTAAAAGAAACATTGTATGCTTCAGATTGTGTATAATGAGTATAATAATAAATAGTTTTACAGTATTTATGGGATGATCAGCGTTATCATCATTTTTGGGGGACACCCAACACATGGACCGAGCACTTTGAGAACCACTGCCCTGTAGGACACTGACTCTGACTGTCATTATACAGATGAGATGTGGGAAATAATTAGAAAAGAGGTGTAAGTAAGTGAAAAAGCTTATATTGAACATTACATATCATTTTTTACATTGTGGGAACAAGCAGGTGGGAGCAAGCTTGGTGGGTGTTCCTCACACTTCCTGGTCTCACAGCAGTCTTCCCTGTTTGTCCCTGTTTGTGATTGTTTGTGCCCGTAATTCACTAGCATCGAAACACAAATGCCCAGAGGATGTACTAAACCCCCTTTGAACAGAACTAATAATACCATAATTGTAATGTATATATTTTAAGGAACAATGAACTGAATGACAAATAAACACTAACTCTGTGAGCTGGTTGATGGTCGTCTGCTTCTCGCTGAGTTCATCTCTCAGGAGGCTGAGCTGTTTGCTGTGAGCTTCTCTGTGTGAGGCCATCTGCTGCTCAATGGCCCTCTGAAGAGCGGGAACACCAGGGGCAGGACAGAAATATGTTAAGAGAGAGGGGAAAACACTAAATAATACCAAAGTAGTACATCCAGGGTACATTTCGACAAGTATGGAAGCATAGGAAATGGATCACTATGTTTCCTTCTCCGCCAGTGTGAACCTTGACAAAAAATGTTTGAATTATAAACTAGTCATGCAAACAGTTTAGAAGCGTTTTAGTGATAAAAGAAAGCCCCAGGGAGCCCTATCCAGTCCCATTTAGGGCTGCTTTATTAGTGATTTGATTACATGCATTTGCTTACCCAGAAGTAGAAACAACAGCTGGAAACAGCTCGATTACATAAATGTGAGTCTCCAGAGGAGCTATGTTCTGTTGTGATGCTGGGTTCAAACAAACTCATATTCTGCACACATCAGGCATCCAAGCAAATAAACTAAAAACACTTGAAATATACAGCAGACCTGTTAATAGGCATGGCGTGGATCAAATGTGTAATATATTTTAAGGAAGTGATTATTTAGGAAAAAAGGCATAATTCTAAGCAGACGTTTCATTCCTGCAGCCGCTTGAGTCTCATTGTGTTACAAATTAATCTGCACTGATGAATAATAACGAATTGTTAGAGCTTAGAGCTTTAGGAGAACCATGGCCACCAACGATGTGTGAAGAATGTGTTGTCTGTGTCTGGTGTCCCTCCACCTACACACTCCCACTACAGCATCTGCGACAGGACATTCTGTGGCGATGCTCTGGTCCTCGTCATGGTTACCTTTATCCTGGCAGATTTCTGGACTGTTGTGTGACTCTCCCGCATGGCCACTCGCGACACACTCTCTGAAAACATCCAAGCAGACGTGTTTGGATAAAAGATAAGCATGGTGATAAGCGAGGAGAGGTGAGCAGAGAGAGTCTCCCTGATGGAGATAAACAGGGTGACAGTGACCTGCCTTTGACAGCACTGCAGCACGTCCAGCCATCGTGACAGCCAGGTCAGCACGGGACAAGTCATGCCTCCTGTGTAATCATATGTAATGTCCCAGCCACAAGGCACGAGTCACTGAGCAGGACACAGTGCTGCTTTAATGATGAAAATATCCAGCTCTTTCAGCGACAACATTGACAACTGCCACAGCTCAGTATTTATTCACTCCAGGGATAACCAGGGACAACTTAAGGACCTAGTGGCATTGTGAATGAAGAGTGGGCTCATTCTAGCTGCCTGTTATTCAAAGCACTTCATCAGGACTTCCTAAAAAAGTGACTCACACTGCCTTTAGCCTGAGATGTGAAATGTGTCTGTCTTTACAAGATCATGAACACATTAGAAATGTGGGAACAGGTCTATATATTCTTTCCTTCACAGAACAATGAAGCTCTCTATTGTACTGAGTGAGAAAAATATGTTTTTTGTGTTTTTGTATCTATTCTATATGATTGTATGATACATATTATAGAAAGCTGTCTGGAAATGTACAATGTATTGAAATCAATTCTTATTCTAAAGTTGGTATTGGAATTTAAACTGCTCTTCAACTACCAAAGTGAAGAATGAATTGAGGATATCAAATCATTTGGCTGGAAACTAATTTAAGTATCAAAGTCTGTGCAAAATGTGAACATTTCACCAAATGTTTTCAACTTTTCCCTTGTTTTTTTTTTTTTTTTTGGGGGGGGGGCATAACATGTGGATCTATGGTATTTGATCTATCTTATTGGTGTTGGTGTGTTCAGGATGTTACTGCGTTGATTTATTAAGATAGTATAGTATTCATGGCCATACCTTGAGCTTGGAGTTTGGCCAGTTCCTCTTTCAGAGAGTCATAGCTGTCTTCAAGCTGTCTCTTTTTCTGCTCCACGTTCTGCACGCACTCGGTCAAAGAGCGGATCTTTGCCTCATGCTGGAAGTCAAAACACAGCATCAAGAACCCACACAGGATACTGATGAGCCAAGAACCTGCTGGATATGCTCAGAACTGCCTGTGTATCATCAAACAATGAAATAAATGTCATTTTGATTCCATTTTATTCATCGAATGTGTCTGTTGTATGAAGATTGTGTTCTTCTCTGTGACGCATGCGGTTGTGTAGATGTGGATTTTCATATAAATAGATTTTAAGCAAATGAATTTAACCAATGCAGTGTAAAAAACAACAGTCACTTACATTGATTAAAAAATACTACAACTAGTTTACATTAATTGTGTATATTCTTTTCTTTCTCCAAAACATCTCTACATTATAAATCCTTGCCATGCGCTCTCGACCAAAGAGAACTTTAGCATCTACAGTTCCTTTCATCCAAACCATCAAACCATCAGTTTAATTAATGTTTCTCAAGGCCTATTCAAGTATACATTATGCCCACCTAATCAGAGAGCGGTCTCATTGTCCAAACAGCTAATTATGCTCTTTTTATCTTAGCCAACTTCTCCTGAACGGCTAAAACTTCAAGGCATTCGATAATAACTAACATAATTATAGCTGGCGAACGGTCCACATTTTTCTCATCAATTATTTCTCACATTGGGCCATTATACCTGTGAAACGAGGAGTTGACACGAGGACAGCTCTTTGCCCGTCTCCTCCATCTTGCGCTGACACTCCATGTGAAGGTTGTCCAGGTAACGGCAGCGCTTCACCATGGACTTCACCTCCGACTTGATCTTGCTGATGTAGAGGCGCGCCACCGTGAACTCCTCTTCAATGGCGCCCGTGATTTCAGCCGGCTGCAGACAATTCAATTTAAAAAGTAAAGTTTGCTTAGGTGTAGGAGTAATTGGAAGGCGCTTGGACAGGAGGGCTGCGTTTCATATTCATAGCCGCTGAAGTAAATGGGGCCGTTTAGCAGATGTTTTTAGATGAGGCTTTTATAATCCGTCTCGATTAGACACGGATCTGAGAGCAAACTACACCTTCAATCTCTGACACTGACTTTCATCAAACTGCGTATAACCTTTAAAAAGGAGTGGAATATACAGCTGCCTTTGGTGTTGATACAGCCTTTTGTGTCGTGGATGTTTAGTCTCACCTATCTCTTATATAAAAAATGTAATATACTGATTCTTTATCTATTGAAACACCTTTGTGCATGACGTTCTATTGCCTGCAGATTTCTATGAGAGCTTACAAGTGCCACTTATGATGCTCTCTGATGAATATATCACTTAACGCTATGATTTTTATATTATACATCTGTGTTCTTTGGTTGTTTTCACTGTTATTATCCTGCATGTATACCGGTAGTTTTTCTTTGTGGTGTGGCTGGGAGCACACTATAAATAGGTGCCTGTCTATGGCGCACTCTCTGTCGCACCCTTCACACCCGAGACGTGCGCCCGTCGACTTGCTCCAGGTTCTGCTGCTGCTCGATGGTCGTATCATTCTGCGTTTAGCTGCGTTAGTCTTTTGTGCTTGGCCTTTACTTTTACACAGGTTAGTTTAGGGATGTTTTTTTACCTGCTTCTACGGACCTCGTCATCAGTGTTGTTGTTACTTTGTTTTGGGAACGGAAGGGGATTTAGCTCTTTTGAAATAAATACAAACCTAATTTAAACTAAAACTATAAACATTTTGTAACACTTTTGAATCCTGAATCCTCTTTAATATGTTTGATCTGTAATGAGTTGTAACAAAGATGGACTTCAAAAATAGATCAATAAAGCATCTGTAAAAGCTTTTGTATTGATTCTATGCAACACCACTGTTCAAATGTCATTAGAGTATAGTTTATGGGAAAGTGGATATCATAATAGTGTTACATAATCCACTACGCTCTAAATCGAGACTGTAAACTCGTCAAATCCAATGTAATTAATTCACATCACTATTGGCTATTACTTATTTCCAAAACTTAATCTGCTTTTCTCCTACACTAGTCAAACATGAGGCAAAATAAATATGTTGGAAGCCGCTGCACAAACACATATTGAGCAGCAAACGCTCATTATTGACAGCGCTCTGTGGCATATTTTTCACAGTCTGTTTCCTTTGGCGCTAATTAAATTCAACATGCCTCCACTCACCAGCTTGATGTCCCGGTTTCCAACTATCGCGCTGAACTCGCTCAAGTCCCTCATCAGACCGTTGAGAATCTCGGCGATGCGTTTCCTCTGGTGACCGCTCACTTCCTGGATACGGGACAGCTCCGCCTCCAAAGCCACGAGACGAGTCTGTGGACAAGAATGTACTGTAGCATCATCAACAACACACAACAGAGAAGAGATGGATTAGGGGTTATGGATTAGGCCCTGTGTGCAAGTAAATATCAGATGGGGAGAGCATAATGTTCAACGAGGAAGTCTAAACTGAAGGACAGATGGATTGGGCTCAAAGATGCGAGATGCACATTGACCCCTTGACCTTATTTCCAACCAAGAAACACAGGCAGGAACAACAAAGTGGCGGCTAAATTACAAATCGATAGAGAAACGAGAAGCTAGGCACATGGCATCGGAACCAACTGACAGGATGTTGGAGTGAAAAATGGGACTTTTCTTGAGGCGGGCCAGTTCGTAATGCAAGCAATTTTTTTTTTTAGACAATGCATTGCGGCAGCAGCAGCAGAAGCAGCAGAAGCAGCAGAAGCAGCAGAGGAACAATCGAGATTCTGTTGATTACGAGCCGGACCTCGCTATAAGTGGTGAGAAAGAGAGACGGTATGTAATTCTGTATCTGATCAAACACCGTCCCCCAATCTGCAGCGGAGACACAAACTGTTTCTGCGATGTGAATGCAACAAGAGGCGACAATGTTTAGGTTTTCTGTTTTCAGACATGCCATTGTTCACAACGCCAGATTAAAAAATGGAACTAGACAGCAGTGTTACGCATGTGCTGTATAAGCGAAGGAGACGGCAAGTGATTTTGATGAAGAATAAATCAAATTATAATTATGAAATATGAGTAAATATTAGAGCAACATAAGGTACACTGATATGCTAACAAGATGAGGTTGATTACAAATGAAAATCTTAATTAAATACATGTGATAATACAACATTCTTTCAAACAGGGCTGTGCAATTCTAATCATCAATGATCAGCTCGGGCTCACAGCGAATCCTCTGTCAGTAAAAGCGTGCGGTTTGGAAATCGGACTTTGCAGAGAGAAATGTGTATTTGGATTAAAAAAGAGAAGGTAAAGGCGTATCAGCACAAAGCACAGATTCAGCTTTGGAGATAGAGGCCCACAGACTCTGATGAATGGACTCTACTGCCCCATTTTTTGGGATCATCGCCTCTACAATACTACTGCAAATGAGGTGGATTGAAAAAGCTGCAACTGTGTTATAGAATACATAAAGGCAAGTTGGTGAAGGTGGAGACATAAAAAAGGCCTTTGGGGGGAAGAAGATGAAGTAAATGTTTAGTGGCCCTTTAAAAGAGTTATGGCAGCAAAGAGGTTAACTCGACCAGATGTGAGATGACCAGCTTCAGTAAATTTGTCACGTATTTCTATCATATTTTGAAAGCTAAAACAGAGGTAAACGGTGTGATTGAAATGACCTAGCATCCATGAAATATGGAAGATGATTTAAAAAGCTGGACAATGCTATCCACGGTCTACTGACCCAGTCAAAGGGATATTAAGGACTCATAACTTCTGCCTTGAGTTTATTCCCTAAAAACAGCCAGCACAAAGTGAGTCTCTATTTCTGTACTTTGTCCTTACCAACTTTTTTCAAATAAAGTCTGTGCAATTGAATCTCCATTAATGATTTAAAACCACTTCAAATGCTGTCATGAATGTGCTGGCGGACACGCTTTGCAGTTTCAGTGAATGAAGTAAACATCCTCCGAGTCACAGCCGTACGATTAAGGAAAATGTAATACTGTATTTGAAAAACAGAGTTCAGAGACTTTGGTGCGCTATGTTCTGAGAGAAACCACTAAAACTGAACTATTTGGCCTGCAGCCCTTTATTCTAATATTGTGTTTAAAGCTGCCAAGGGAGTCACTCAATGAATGTGTGACCAAAAAGACTACATTTATGATCTTGGACGATGCACAAAAACATTGAATTTGTTACTTTTCTAATCATGTCGTGTGCTAAGTCACCAATTCATTCAAAGTCAGAAATAAGAAATTATATTATATTTTTCTGTCGACTAATTTAAAAACTGAACAATCTTCAGTGTTTACTTGCCCATGGATGGCAGTAGAGCTATAGTCAGCCGGTAAAAACCAGCATGCAAGTAATGTGTGCTTGTGTTTGACATCAATGCTCCAGAGACGCAGACGTGAACTGTAATAAACATTAATAAATCATTAACCTCACCAAGACCAATATAAACATACAGTAGATGAAAAAACTGAAACATATAACACAGGACATTGGCGTTCTAGTCCTAATCACGCTTATCTTTCATTACATTATATACAACTCAGGTTTACTGTTGTAAATCAATTCATAGAACTGCCTTGTATATTTGAAGAAACTGTCCATATTTAATTTGTTTAACGCTAGTTAAGGCTTCAAATTGTTAAACAAACGGAGCTCTGCGTGACCTATTGGACCTACACGCATTTTGAGATCCACTGCTATATACCAACTGGCCTCAACAGAGATCAGCATTTGAAATATTTACCATCACATTCATAAAACTGTAGTTACACAGTTGGCCTATATTATATTTATGTATATATATATGAACTTAATGACAGTTCAGTTAATGCAGTGACTCTGGACAGACAAACAGCTCCTTGTGATAAATACAGCCACTTTGAACCCTTTATGAAGACAATTACAACATAGGCAAAATCGTGTTCCTCTGCCAAGACGAAGTTTGGATTTTAGTTTACATTCTCTCTTCTCATCTCTGTGTAATTGGTCGGACCTGAAGGCAGGAAGAAAGAGAGGAAAGGTGTGATTGAGAGGGTAAAGTATGATGTGAGGAGTGGAGGAGCTCATGAAATGGGGGCACGTTACTTAACTTTCGTGGCATGTTACATGAAATACTGCTCACTCAAACTCACCATTTTCTTGGTCAGCTCTTCTGCCAGCAGTGTGTTCTTGGTGGTTTTTTCCTCCACCTCCAGGCTCTTCTGGTCGTAGTTGAGTGCCAGCTCCTCAAGGGCCTGGAGCACCTCTTTCACCTCCGCTTTGGAGTTCTCGTTCTCCGACTGCAGCCGGCCCAGCTCTGACTGCACTTTCTCACTATCGCCTCTCGAAGATGCCAACAGCTAAAGACACGGCACAAGCAGCTGTCAGCACTGGGCCATAACATTTCATCTCAAGTTTGCTTAATTAAAGTTTTAAATAGTTTGGTTGGTTTAATTATTTTTTCTATTTGGAGCTTAATGGATATGGACAGTAAATTATAGGTTTAAAAATGCTTATTACAGTTACCTAGCAACAAAGGCACCTTGCTAATTATGAGTTAGCACTAAAATATTATATTTTAAAGAGCCAAATTAGCACAAAATGATGATTAGTGACTATACCACATAGAATAAGCCATGTGGAGTGTAAAGGTGCACTATTTCACTTTTCTGGTGGAGACCATAATTTTCTTGTCTCCATGAAGAATGCCACACTGTGGAAAATTCCAGGCAAAGCATTAACATCTCATTGGAGACAAGCAGCTGGTGGATCCTCCACCAGAAAAATGGCATAGTTCACCTTCAAATAACATAAGATAAGAAAATCTTTAGAAGAACAGCAGGAAAATAGAAACATGCAATATAAAAAACCCTGTTAAAATGGATCAAACACACACTGTGCAGGTAGAGCACAAATATAAGGCTATTCTGTACGATAAGTGGCTTTGACTTTGGTTGTGGACAGTCCGGAAAACTGGTGTGACTACACAAAGTCCATATCATGATATACCAATTTACCAAATGGAACTAGCCACACACAGATACATATGAATAAAATGTAATGTCATAAGGCTATCATTTATAATTCAATGAAAATATACAAATCTGTCAGCATGGCTCAGTTTGTGGGCTTTCATCATTATTGAAGACACCACAATTTCAAATTATGATCATTTTCTAACCACTTTCCTTGTTAAAAATACTATAAAGCACTCTGGCCTTTACAGAAGCACTTAGGATTACCATGACCCGGATGACAGTCATTTAGTCACCCTCGCGATTGCTCTCATTTGCTTCCCACTGTGTGTCACTTCACAGAGTGCATGCTGGTACATGTGGATATTGCTCGGGCCAGGGCGTCTGGCTGTTTGCACACTAACATGCAGCTTGTGTCAAACTAATGGATCTAAATTCAAGTCACAGAACATAAACTGAGGTCGGGCAGTTACCATCATGTCATTTTGGCTTGTGCCAGGACCAATTTACATTATGAATAGGTCAATTTCAAAAGTGTGCACTAATTTTCTTGCAAGTGCACTTTGGACATGTGCAGTTTGTGGCTGCTCCTTAATTGGTATTCATACAGCTGTACTTTGCTGATCACGTTTCATTCCAGCATTTCATGAGCAGCACACATTTAACTACTTCAAAAAGGTTAGATTCCACTTAATTTAGAGACAGCTGTCAACTCGTCAGTCATTCCATATAGATCAGAATCAGGTTGTCTCAAATCTAGAGTAGAAGGTGTTGATTTGCTCAGCCAGTTTTTGGTCGTCTGCAGCGTTAGGGGCTCTGGGCTTGTAGTTGGTGAGAAGTCAGAGCCCACTCCCTTGTGCGCTGCATCCTTCTGCTGCCTTAACTGCTCAGTTGTGTGAATATATTGTGCACATCAGCTGTCCTCAAATGCATAGTTTTTCCTTCTTATTTTTCCTTCTTGCCTTAACCGTCTAATGAGTGGTGCTGTGTATGTAGTCACTCAAGCATTTCTCTCATGCAGAGGCCTTTCATTAATCTTCACATCGATTCTCCCACTGACTGTTGAGTCAAAGAAGCTCCTGACACCTATTTTGCTCACAAAGTCTATGATTAAGTGACGATGCTTTAAGTGTTTTTTGACACATCAAACCGTGTTTTATTCATCACAAGGACTGTGCATGTACATGTAAAACTCTGCCTCTGACTAGATATGGTCTGATATGATTTTTTTCAGGCTATACCCATATAAATGTACTGCAAGGCTCATACATTTTTTTATATACTTGACATATTGACTGTTCACTCCCATTCACACAAAAATAATAATCAGATAAAATATTGTACTTTGATGGTTTTTGTATACAGTCACCTTTTAGTTTCATTGCTCTGGAATTCTTCCAATACCAGTATATCACAAATATATTGTCTAACCTTCACTGTCTTCTGTTTGCCCAAAGTGCAGAGAGAAGTTTCCAGTTGGTTCTTTACCTCCTCCTGATCCAGCATCTGCTTCTTCAGCTTCTCCACCATCTGGCTCTGATGGTTGATCTCATCATCCTGGAAAGGCAAAAAAGATGTTTGAGAAATATGTATAAAAATGACAACTAGCAGAGAAATATTTGTTGTAACTGGACAGGGGACATTCTACATGGCAGCTCTTACTTCAGCATTCTATTACTGAAATATTATTCAACACTTCCTCAAAGTTCCAATCTAATCTTTTTGACTTATATATTTTGACTATATCTCAAAACACCAAACTAGAGACGTCCATCAGGTGTTTCCCTCCCTCTACCTATGCCTCTTGTTTATTCCAAATTAAACCTCAAGTCTGTATTTGTTTATGTATTTATTTTTCTGATATTCTTTTACTATACTTATCCATTCTAACTTCTCAGTATGCAATGTAAGCCTGTGGTTACAATGCTACATGAATGCACAATATTAAAGATAATACATTTTGCTCTTGTTGTTTGTTGAATTTCACAATGGGTAGTATTTTTTCTATTTATAAACTTGCCACATATGGCAGTTAGAAAAGCCTGTCTCAGCACTTGCACAGTGAGCACTCCACATGAAAAAAGAAGAAAAACTGATCATTTTCTGTAGGTTGCCCTATATATTTAACCACCCACTGGAAACTTCTGCATAAAAGAAAAATAACTAGGCTGGAGGGAATATTGCCAGAGAAATTGTTATCTATGTAATGCGCCCAATGGAGCTTTCTGCACCTGCCAGTCTAAATTGAGGGGACAGTAACACGGTGGCACCGTTGCACGTCTTAATAATTAAAGAACAGCCGCATTTCACATGTGACATATATTTTTAAAAGGATCATCTTGTGCCTCCACCTGCATTCACTTACATAAATAATGCATGTGTGGCAGTGATATACATGAATGCACACCATTACAGACCCCCTTCCCATCACGTGTAATCTGCTCTCTTTTCATGCTCACAGATGGGTCTCGAGCGGTGGCGATAATTCACCTTTTCATCCAGCTGTTTGTAGAGTTTACGGATCTCCTCCTCATACTTCTGTCGCTCCTCGTCAGAAATGTGAACCACGATGGAGGAGGCGATGGAGCAGGGCGTGCAGGGGGAGCAGGGGCTGCATATGTCGGGGATGGCCTCTTCAGATTCAGGAGGCGCGAGGGGAAGGGCTTTTTCTGAAGACACCTCTTCTTCTGCGCTCACGTATTCCCCTGAAATATATCATTTTGTGTCAAGGACCTTGATTCTTCTGTGTGGAATTGCATATGGAATTAGAGCTATTCCACAGTATACACACAATATTAAAAAAATAGCAGTACTCATTGCATTGTTTTTTGTTTTTCTTGTCACCAAAATATACTTTAAACAAAAAAAAATAAGTCGAATAGTTTGCTGGATAAACGCTATCCTTTCCAAAAACACAATTGATTCAAAGTTCAGAATTTTGCCAGATTCAACCCAGATACATTATATTATTATTATCCGATACACTAAAACGTAAAAATTGCATTGGGTTAATCTGCACACTCACCCCTTTACGATAGGACATAGTTATACAACTGATTTAATACGTTTCAAATGACTACTGCCTCTCTGCTTTACAACAAGGTCAAATAATCCATATGGCTAAGACAGCGCAGTACACTCAGCTCATGTGGACTGTCTCCGGAGAAGTATTTGATAGTGCACCAATCAATAAAAGCTGCCAGGTTAGATGTAAAACGCAGAGCGGGATGAGACCTCCACTCGCAATGAGAGCTGTAGCGTTTAAGTGAAGCAGCTGGTCCTGTCGTTGAGCCATCTTTGATTGAAAGCGTTCGGTTAATGTGGAACAAAGTGCGCAGGTCAAACACAGAGATTTTGAGGAGTGCTTGGCCTGAGGTGCAACACAAAATAGGGTGTGCGCTTGACGGCGTGCGCCCTAAGAACGGGTGAACGGGACCAAAGATGTCCAAATGATCCTTTAGTGAATGAAAAGCACTAAATTGTGAGGTTGAGTCTCGGGATGGACTCCGTGTGAAGGAGAATGAGAGCGGCACAGTGGAATGAGGCTATAAAAGGAACCATTTTCACTGATGGGGGTTCAATAAAGATGCGAAATTGTCTTTAGTGGACGGCACACCCCTGCACGATTGGAATGTCAAGTAATTGTCCTCACTGAGCACATGTGTGGTGTATCGCCGTGGCAATCAGGAAGAGGGTGGTACGTGTGTGTTGTGGAGTGGTAACTGATCCACACAGACAATGATGGACAATAGCGTAGTTTGCAACAGTGCAGGGTTCAAGCTGGTATTAGTGAAATATACGGATGCATTAAACCGACAACCACCATTTTATGCCTGCCACTAAACAACATTATACTGAGCGTGAAATTCAGAACTGGAAGAAATGGCCAGGAAGGTTTTGCTTAGTGTTTCAGTCTGTCCTTTTTGGCAGCTCTCTTTCTTTATCCATTGGCTTTGTATACGATTATATCAAATGAGGTTAAGTCGGCACTTAGACGGTCTGGAAAATAATGTCTTGAGGCAGGCCAGTTGGTGAGATTTTTATCTGATCTCTCGTCAATGTCTGAGTCCAGCCCAGACCCAGAGATAGTGGGATTTTAGGCAGACGGCCAATATGGCTTAGACCAGTAGTTCTACAACTTTTTTCAATCCCAACCCATAATAACGACCGACAAACCCAAAAAATAGACTACCAGAGTGTAGCGTTATTTTTATTGATTGATTTTATTTTCAGGGTCTAGATAAATTAATGTATGCCAGCAAACAGGAATCTACATTTACCACTGCATTTGAAGGATGTCAAGACTTATTTAAGTCTTAGACAACATAAAGCCAGGTGGGTCCGTTGTTAGTTTTTAAAATTTAGAGGAGATTTGGGGATTGTAGGATGCTTTTTTACATTTTATTTAGTATGCATTTGCCTACATTTGCTTGAAACATGTTTTGGTGTTATGGCTTAAATTCACTGGACACAATAATTAACAGTAATTA
This sequence comes from Eucyclogobius newberryi, assembly GCF_026437365.1. Lineage (NCBI taxonomy): Eukaryota > Metazoa > Chordata > Actinopteri > Gobiiformes > Gobiidae > Eucyclogobius > Eucyclogobius newberryi. The sequence continues at coordinate 10,340,371 of NW_027315823.1, forward strand.
ATGTGTCTTAATCTCTTGTTCTCTCCCTCATATTACCGGTACACTCATTTGTACCAAAAAATCCTCTAAAAATATATATAAATTATACAAATCTTTGCATTAAATTCTCACGTGCGCCTCTTTCTGTCTCCAACCCATTTATACCTCTCCATCTTCTCGTGTATGTGCCCCTATCCTTTTTATATCTTTCAGAATGGGGGGGTTACCAAACCAGACCAGACAAATATTTTAACGATACTTTACAAAGACATTTTGGTCTGGCATCATATTCTTTCATATTCACAGTCATAGTAACCAATCAGAGAAACGCATGGCGATTAATGAGGAAAAAACAAGATTTCTGCTGAGGCAACAGGCGAAGCACAAAACTCTGTAAATCGGAGGTAATTGTTATTGTTTGCTAGACAGACAATGGATGACTGACCCTTTTTTTCAATACATTCACCTGAGATTTGGATAAAACACTTGTGACCCTCCCCTCAAACATTACCGTTCCTCCAGCGGTTGAGCTCCAACTCCAGCCGCTGAACGTTCTCCTTCAGCGACCGATTCTTCTCCTTTTCCTTCTCATATTTCTTCTTCCACTGTTCGGCCGTGAGCTCCAGGTTCACCGACACTGTATTGCGAATGGTCTTGGCTCTAATGAAATAATGAAAAAACACAGAGAAGAGAAAAAGTGTTAAGAGCGTGGAAGATTTAACAAAGACTCGAGTGAAGTGTTGACATTGGTGTACAGCAGCCTTGGGTTCTCAATGAAAGGGGAGACTCATTGGTATGCAAATTATAATCTACTGTTGGATGGTGTGCGCAGTAAGGCGAAGGTATGAATGAGCAGCCACAATGGTAAAATAAAAAGACACACACACAGAAAACCCTACTCAAAATGTGTTATTTCTACAAACCAGGAGAATAACAACATTCATTCATGGTGCTGTGCTGTGCTGTATTCTGGCTGTGAAAACAATTCCTGATGTAAATGAGACCGAATGCTTTATCTAAACCGCTGTCATCTTGTCAAACTCTGGGAAAACTGAACAGAGAAAGGCTCAAGATGAAACGTCAGGAGATAGAATTTTCATTTTCAACGTCTTATTTATTGTTGTAGACACCCAATCAAACTCTGAAATCTATTCATGGGTTTCAGCGTCCTGTTATATTGGGCCATTATGAGGACGGCAGACCATTAGAAAGATATCATATTTCGTTTTGAATTGTTGTTGAAAACCATGGATCGGTCAAACTAATGATAAAGCTAAATTGCACAGTGAGCCATCAGATTAATTGCAAAACATTTACTGCAGCGTAATATGTGAGAAAATGTGACTTAAATATACTGTATGTGTAATATTCATTGTTCGTGACACTCATGGCTGAGAGCAATAAAAGCAATTATTCTCTTATTTCTTAAAACGTGGGATTTCAGCTTTGAATTGCACCATTTTCTTCTGTCAGCAGTGAATTACAAACATCAGCAAACATATTACAGCAATATTAAACCAATCTGTTATTTCAATTGTTTTCTTCTGGTTGCTACGGTGCTCAGCTCCCATTTAAGCTCTGAATCTGGCTTTTCATTACATCTATAAACATCTTCCAACCTCAGCATTATACACATATTATCACTGGAACATCATTATCAAGCTGTTCTCTCATTCCCAATTCTTTTCATCCTCACCACAAACAAAGACACAATATTTTACAACACTCTTGATGCTATGCAAATAATTTGTTATATAATAATGACATGAAACTATAATTGATATTTGAATAAAAGCGAGTAACATTCATACTTAAACAGAAGGCTCACTGTGTTATAGAGGGAGAGCCATTGTTTTACTATAAAGTAGAGTGTATAACTTGTCACTTTGACACAGGGTCTATTTTTAAGTAGATTGTGTTAAAGTGAAAGTTTTGTTCAGACAAAGATGAATGTCTCATCAACGGCATCAAATCCGTGACACATAATATTAATATGACTTAAAAACCGCTTGAGAGAAATGGAAGAAAGTGAGCTGTATAGTGAGTTAAATATAATATATTGAGAAGCCTTAATTCATTAGTTATAGATGAACACATATGAAATGCAGTTGTTAGACAGTTTTAATATTAAGCCTATGAAATGTTAATGATTTAGTTTGAGAACACTGGCCCTCGTGGCCTAACGCCCGATCTCATCAGATGTCGGAAGGTGAGTCATGTCGAGTCCGGTTAGTACTGGGACGGGAGGCTCGGAATAGCGGCTGCCTAAGGGGACAATAAAGTCTTAACATTAAGCCGCAGTGGGGCATCAGTGGCTGTAAAGCATACTCTTGTGTCATCGAGCAAGGCACTTCACCATAATGATATTTACGGTCAATGCACTTCACCCACATTGCCTCCAGTGCTGAAGTACACTGGCGTGTGAATGTGTGTTTGTGTGAGCGAATGAGGGACAACCAATGGAAACGCCCCCTATGGCTACAATCCAGGGTATTCACAGCATGTATATCATGTGTGTGCACTGTCCTGACCAAATAAACACTACCACTGCTAGTACTACTCCTAATAATAATAATGATAACACTGTGCGACTCCCAGCACCCAGCCGAATGAGAATGCAGCAGCACAGTTGTCCCGAGGTCCAGTGAGTGAGAACAGCATGCATGAGCAGGAGAACAGAGGGACAGATGTGTGAGGGAGGGAGTGCGGCCGTCTGTGGCTTATTAGCATACAAGAATTCTACCGTTGGCCGAACATCAAGGTGGACTTGGTCTCCACGTCGTTGTAGCTGGAGGGGGAGCAGCAGATGAACATTGTGGTGCGACAGTTTCCGCCCAGCGAGTCCTGAAGGATGCGTGTCATTTTGCTGTCCCGGTACGGTACGTGGGATTTCTGCAAAGAGAGAAGTCAAAGTAAGGCGCCCCCCCAAAAAAAAGAAAAGAGCAGCGGAGGATTAAAAGGGATTCTCTTTGGTGCAAAGCCAGGCTATTCTGTGTAACTATGAGAGGAATAGTGCGAGCATCAGCCAGGAACAAAGACACAAGAGGGTTTTCTCTGTCTGCACTGTCGCTCATAGTAAAGCGTGTTCAAACTCTGTCAATCAGACTACATCCTTGAGCCGTGAATAGGAAAAAACAAGTGCATTTATTACCTAACTCTAACCGTTAAGAGGTATTTGACAATCAATGAATGCTTGAGTGTAAACTGAATGAACAAATGCTGGTGCTTTGTGATAAGATGGCCAGGAAAAAGCTAGTTATACCTACAAATATACAAATACACTCCTAGTTGAGAAATATATTAAATCAATTACAGAAACACCTTCTACATGATGCATTTGAGATCAATATACTATACACTAGCACTCATTAACTATATTGTAAAGAGGTGGTAAATACAATATGTTTTAAGAACTAAACAAAACGACCAATATGATTAATGTTGAACAGCTGCCACTAAGCATTTCGTGAGAGTTGTATTGTAATCTAGTTTATTGTCTGAAAAAATCTATCAAATGTCTTTCAAAAATCTCTGTGTACATGTGGTAGAAGAGTTGAGTATTTACCATTTAAAGAGATGATAAATCAACAAAGAAATTACAAGTTAATTTGCTTTTGATGGTTTCTGCAAATGAGTATCGGAAACCCATATGCACAGTAAATATACAATAAGCACGAGATTTGAGATTTATGTCACCGTGGCCCTCGTGCACATGATCTTCGCTCATTCAATCTCCCCCGAACACTGGTGGAACATAAATAATAGAGCGGTTTCTCAGTCATACCGTTCCTTCTGCCAGGGCTGAAATGACGTTCCCCAGGGCGGACAGAGACCTGTTGATGTTCTTTGCCTCATCCAGCACAGCTCCCTCTGCACCCGTCTTACTGACCTGACACACATGCACAGCACAGGAAATAGAGTGAAACTGCACTTAAACACACTATGTCAAAGAGGACAGGGTTCATTTCTTTTATTTTCCTAATAACGGCCATGTAGCAGCCTTCGCCTTTGCTGAAGTGCAACGTTAATTGGGTCTGAAAATCAATATGCAATTTGCGACTAACTAGAGAGAAAATTAAACGGTGGTTATAGGGCTCATGTATAATACTGTCCATGCTAGTAATGAAAAGGTGTTTGTATATGTGTGTGTGAGCGTGCGCTTTGAAATACAGGTTCAAAAGGGGAAAAAGAAGGCCTGTCAATCATTATCAAGGTGTAGTTGCCACAATTATTCAAATTACCGATAACCATTCATTGCATGGTTATTGCACTATTCTGTAAATTGTGTACATATTCAAACCACGTCTACTTTATTTTCTTTGTACATTATAAACTTTATGCATGCCCTTTTTGATATATTTTGGAACTATTTTTATTCATTGTTGTATGCTGCAGCTTAATGCCAAAGCAAGTTCCTAGTTTGTGAATTCTGTTCACTGACAATGGCAATAAACCAAATTAACAAAATGACTGTCTAAATTCATTGAAGATCTTTTCTATTTAACTTGTTTGCAAACAGATATATTCAAGGAAGAAATTTGAAATCAATCAAAAAAAGCAAGCAGAACAAATAAAAAATGTTATTATAAAAAACAATACAATGTCTGTCAATTCATTTCTGCTCATCTATATAAAAGCAGTGCAATAAAACATATTATGTTATAGTTTACAGTTTTTTTCATCCAATTAAATGTATTTTTGAAACACTCAAAATCACAACAGCAGTTGCCTCGATGGGTGTAAGGGATCTGAATCACCCAGCGGCCACACCAGGTTCTTTCCTCTAAAGATATACTTTAACTGTTAGCCTTGAATTGTGCGCTACAAATATACTTGCCTTGCCAAACATAAATTGCCAAATCCGAGTAGATAAAAAATAATCTAGTTTCACATTGATGTGTGTCTGCACAGTTACTATCCAATTTATGGGTTTCAGCTTTGTTTTTATTGTTTCATTCTTGAATAAAAAATCTAAATAGAAACAAGAGTATAATAATAATTTCCAAAGAAGATAGCAGGACATGTTGTTGCTGTTGTGGAGGCGTCATCCTGTTAATATCCATATCCACATATCTATATAACAGTGTACCAATTAATTAACATTTACCTTCAATTCATGGGGTTCAGCTTCTTGTTTTATGTAACATTTTAAAGGACTTTTTCCCATTCAAAAGATACATTATGTAGTTTTAAATAGTTAATCTCTATTGCAATGGTCCTACTGCATCCTGGGACATGGTTACTGGTATTGAGTTAATGAGGAACACATTTCCTGCAAACAACCACACAGATCAAAGCTTTCCGTGTTTTGACTTTGTGTTCAGTCAATAACATTTTATCAAAGTGTACCAAGTTTGCAGAGGGGAATTCAGATTGTCCTGGGGGATGACCAAGACCACTCAGCCGCGCAACATCAGCAATTATTACCTAATGAAACCTGTGGCTCTTCCCAGCACTGCTCCCAATGCCAAACATACTAGAGTTATGGGCAATCCTTGCTTGTGGTTGTGTCTTTTCCCCAGCTTTCCACAGAATGACCTATGTCCTCAAGAGAAATTGTTTTTGAGTGTGCATGACAGTAAACGGAGTCAAAGTTAATCTGAGTGGAACTGAAATAAATGGATTGGTTCTTGGCAAAAATCGAGCTGTGTCTAAGGCACGACCTCGAAGAGCAGCAGAAAAAGCTGTATTATTTTCAAAAATGCAGAAATCTAACCTTTGAATGCAAAATAATGTAATATCATGAATTTGAAGATCCCATGTGACGTCAAGGATGAAAAATATGATAATTTACTTCACAGAAAAACACCAAAAACACTCAATAAGAAATGTCGGTGGCAAATTATCTCTGTTGCTATGAAAACTTCCCAATTTTTCTTACCTTCTCACTACCTGCCAGGTCGACCAAGTACAGCTTCCCACTCAGCTGCTGCTCCGTTTCCACATTTTCCTGTTTGATATTTATGAGGAAGATGCTGTGGCTGCGGGAGCTGTGCTCATTCATGTCTGCAAGGAAACACAGAATGAACCTGGATAGACTTTGAGTAAGTCACGTCAAAGCTGAGACAAGTAGTCGTTTTACGCCTCATGGCACGGTCCTCACTCCTGCGCCCTCATGTTCCCACGCTGCATATATTATATCATTCAATGTTTATCACTGACAAACAACAAACCGGGTCTAGAATCTTTATATCACAAACTCAGCAGCAACAAAACAATAATGTACGTGATCGTGTCTAACATATCAGAATACACATAACAATTCAAGCCATAAAAAGTAGTAAAGTGGTGTTTTTAGTGGATTATATGTGTGTACTTTTGCTTAGCCTGCTCAGACAACCTTTAAATATTCATGATGTAAATAGTTGAATGAATCTATTGCCGTAGATGCCTCCTGGGAATTAATCTGACATTGCAAAGATGCCTCCATACACCTTTGTAATTGATTTGCGTTTTATCTCTCGTTAGAAGCTTTAAAACATCATTAAACGGAAACACCTACAACCACCGCAGCTACAATAAATATCTACGATTGAATATTCATGAACTGCTCCCGACAGCAATACTTCATAATCTATACGTGTAGGATAAGATGAACAACCACTCAAAACTCTGTAACCATTTCAAGTTTGATCTTTCGCTAAAAACATGCGGCCTCCCTCTCCCTTGTAACGCGCATGCTCCCGAGCTTTAATTGTGAATTAGATGTGACGTGAGATGCCTGAGAACGACCGGGTGACTCACTGGTGACTGCGACGTGGCGGTTGGCCTTTCCTTCATCTATCACGTCCATCACTTCGTCGGGGCTCGTGACGAAACGCTCCGTACAGCCCTGTGTGGGAATGCAAGCGAAACAAACATGAGGGACGACGCTGGCGACATACATTTACCGATTAATGACTAAAGGACGTCACCTTGACATAGGGAACTCTGTATCGGTCTTCGTGCACGGACAGGTTCGTCTTCGTCACTGCGTTAGAAGGAGGAGGTCAGAGTAACGTAGTGTGAGGTTTGACGGAGCGTTTGCATTTATTAACTGTGCTTGTTTTTGAGCATAACAAGCATCTCTTATCTGTCTTTGCTAACACACTGTGAAATCGTATCATCCTCCCTGCAGGAAAATACACTTTCCCAATTGTCTGACATGCTTCAAAATAATAATGACCTTTTTTAGATTCCTGCATTGCTCACACTGCACTTAATGCCCTTGTGTGATTAAATGTAACCCTCCGGCTCTTCAAATCCTCTGCCGACTGTTATATGACACTTTGATTTTCCTGACTTGTTTGGGTTTTTGCAAATGATTCCACATCTTTTTGGCTTGCAGTCAGACCCTTGCAGGGTAATGGGGTCTCGTTGCTGTCTCACACGCCATTAAACATGTTATTGCTACTGTATCCTGCCGTTTCCTGTTTTTACTCCAGTCGTTTCACATGGTTTTATATCGCTGTGATAAGACTGTGTGGTTTTACAATATGTACTATGGTGGTCCACAAACCAATCTAGTTTCATCAGCTGCAACCAAACATAACAGTGTGTTTCATATCATTGCACAGTTTCAGTTTATATATTCACATCATGTATGCACATAAAGTGAATATTGTTCACTTTATTATCTGTCTATCTGCTGTATAAAATATATTCTGCATCTGACATTTCAAGAGTAGTTTGCTCTTTCACAAATAAGACAGTCAGGCATTTTATATTGATTGCGACGCTGTGTAGGCAGTTGACTTTTCACAAACTAAATCCCAGCTAGAATATTGCGGTCTGACTTTGTAATTAGGTTTTTGCTGTAAAGGAATAAGTCATAATAAGTGTGCTTTACCGTCCAACAAGTCCCGGATTTTGTCCATGTAGATCTCAAAGTAGGACACCTGCAGCAGAATGAATGCATGAAAAATGAAGCAGATGTTTAACATAGTGCAAAGAAGGCACTTTTCCACATATACAACATGTTGTTTGCTCCTTTATAATTATGAATAATTATGTTATGTTTTGCTTGTGGCTGTGAATCTGATAATGAAATAAAAAATAGAGTTGATGAAATACAGACAATGTTATAGGATGAGACGCTAATTGGAAGTCAACTATTGTAAATTATAAACAGAGTTTGAAAATTAGAAGCTAACAGTAATATTTGCACAAATTACTGTAGATTATTGAGTTGAAAACATAAAAGAAAATATTTTTTTGGTGCACGTTTAGTTACATGTTATATGTCGTTGTATAAGTTCTTCCTTGGTCCATTAAAGGTGAAAATAGTCATATTATAGTGGTTAATATTAGAGCAGGGTGAGACATGACATGTTTAATTGTTTATCATTGGTTTTGAGAATGGTGAGGATTAGAAATGTTGCCATAGCAATACAAAATGTAAACTAGTTTGAGGTAATACCTTGAAACATTCTTCAGAAATGGATAATATTGATTGTGACACTGTGACAACTGTGACACTATGTTCTTTCTAGTAGCAGGATTATGTTGTCAATTCTTATCATTTTGTGCTCCAAGGACAAAGCAACTGTGGAGGAATTTAAAGAAAATGCTTGGTCACGGTATATTACTGAATCACTGCAGCCTCAATACAAAAGCTCATTACTATGAAGACATGCACATAATCCTGGAATAACGTGTCCTTTGTGGCAAATTAGACAGTGGCGGTAAACGGAAAATGATGATAAGATTATGTGCGTTCAAGTATCATCATTTCGTGGTACTTAGTTTAGTGTGGTGAAGGTAGAACGAAAGCTCTGCGGTTGACAATGCGCTGCACGTGTATTCGAATAGCTCGAGAAAGGAACTGAATCCACAAGCAGAGACGGGCGAAAAGGCACACCAACCTTGATGTGAAACTCCAGGTTCTCATCCATGGCAAATATGTGCTCGAAAATGTCCTCTGCGATGCGTGGGATGATCCCCATCCCCTGTGGGTTGTGAAGGTTCCCCTACAAGAGCAGAGAGCGATAGGAATAAGTGGGTGAAGAGGCGGATGGGTGAAGACCTTGGAGTGAATTAAGTAGCAAGAATAGAGAAGAAAAAGGGCACGGGAAGAAGCCTTTGACTTGAAAGGCTCTAGGTTGCTTCCCTGCGAGAGTAGTAAAAGAGATAAGAGAAAAGTGTTGTGACAGTGATGGACTAAGATTTACTGTCTGAGAGATTGTACTCCATAAAAGAAGGTGTGTCTATGTATGTGCCGTAGCAAAATGTCTACACCGTGAATAATTTAGCTCTGCAATATACTCTACCTCCATAGTGTGTGTCTTCCCAGAGGACGTCTGCCCATACGCGAAGATGGTGCCATTATAACCGCCCAGGACATCTACAGCAAGAGGAGGAGACATAAAACCAGGTGAAACTGAAGGTCAGCTTCATGTATCCATCCACTATGCTATGTATTCTGTGTGGGGAAAGTAACAGTATGGTTGGATGGTGTATACTTATTCAAAGTATTAAGTCTATTTTTATTTTATTTTGGTAAACTCCTATTTATGCATGCCTTGTTTTATTTTATTATTATCATAGTTTATATTTTACAATTATTCTTCAGTGTTTTATGTTGCATCATATCAATCATAGCAAGTTCCTAGTTTTTGAATTTTGTTCACTGACAACGTTTTCTGATTTAGAGCTGTGTTTACAATTCTTCTAAATACGTTTTACATGTGCTTTATTTTTATCCTTTTAAAGTGTGCAGCGGTGCACTCTGTCACTTTTCCTGTGAACTCCTGTTTGTTTGGTGATGCTATTGCTTTGAATAATGTGGCTTTAAATGTATCTCTGTTGCATTTATTCAATTGCATTTGTTTTTATTGCTTTGAAATTACCTGGAACAAAACATGCATTCTTACAGTGAGCAGGCTCGCCTCTCCACACATCATCGCCACGGAGACAAGCAGGTGGCAGACCCCCCCCCAGAAAAGCTACACAGTGCACCTGAAGCTTTTTACATCAAAGAGAATGTGGGCTTGATGTTAAAAAAGCATCTAAAAACCACAGCTTAAGCTTTTAAAATGATCCAGCTTAACCACACATTCCTGTCACGACTAAGAAGCAGAAATGTAAAGTCAAAACTTATAATGTAGAACTATAGAACGTAAGTGTAGAGTATCAGCAGCCGATCTGAAAGGCTGAAAGCGTATGAAAGTATCTGTGAGCGAGAAGTCTGGGCTTCCTAGACAGAGACAAATAAGTGTGACCTTCAGCCCAAATGACACCCTGTGCTTAATGACACCCATGTGCACTGAGGTGATATTTAAGCTCGGGTAGGTTTAAAACGACCTTTGTGGCTGCGTGAATCAAACATCCAATCCTGCATTGCCAAAGTGAAGTTGCTACCGAAAAAGCTGCAAGATAAACAGTGCTGGTGAAAGAGATACTGCTGACTATTTCTCATAAACTCTGTGGTAAAAAGAACTGACCCGTGAGCAAACAGAATGTGTTTTCCCTCCCCACACCTTCCGTTTCTTTGTAGTGTTGTTGCACTCCAGTCTCTCTCCCTCTCCCTGTGCTTAACTGAACTGAACTGAAAAGGGCTTGACAGGTACAAAAACGCCGCTTCATGCGCTTGTCTCAGTAACAAAAATAATAACATCAGAAGATTAGGGACAGTCTATTGTGTGAATGTATGAAAGAGGCAGAGCGGGTGCATCGTGCTCCCACCGTGCATGTTGCAGTGAAGCCCGTCTTCATTTGAGTCATTATTCTCTGTAATTGCTAAACGTTGAATTCCCCAGCTTTCAATTCTCTCATGTCTCTCCCCTTCCCTTCATATACCTTTGTGACAACAGAAGTTAAACACACATTTCTTTATAAATGGGGTCAGGAAGCTGCATTTGGTCACCCTTGAAAAAGAGGTCTCGATCTCAATGGGTTCTTACCTGGTTAAATAAAAGTTAATGAATTAATAAATAAATAAATGCATTTGTTAGGCTGAATTAGACATTTACGAAGGAAAATGCTTTATGGATTTACTCTGGCATAAAATCATGTTCCTTCTGGGGCAGTGCTGGATATTTGGCTCCTGACTAACAAGTTTCATATCACTTTTTGTGCAATAGTAAGAGGAATTTTTGCCAAATTGGAAGAAATGGTGAGGGTTTGCAACAGAAAAAACAGGATCAGAAACAATCATTCTAAACAATACTCTGTTTTGTGTGTATTTTTGTCCTCCATTACTGTACAGACTTATAGATGTAGATCACACAGATTGAGGCCTGATGCTGGCAGATAGTGTAAAGACAGAAGGAGACACTCAGGCATATGGAGTGTTTTGATCTAAGGCTTTCTTAATGTTCCTATGTGCACTCATTTTCACATTATCTGTCAGATCAAAACCATCTCTGGGCTGTATGCAGTGGTGAAAGAATATAAAATGTTGTTATGTAAGTAAAATTACTGAAACAGGAGCAAAAGTAAGTAACACATGCAAAAATCTACTTAAGAACCTATTTAAAAATGCACTTTAGGAGTAAAAAGTAGAGGTTTTTACACAGATTTTGGTTAATTTGTAGTTTTTCTTTTTATCTTCATGCATAATGTCATCAGGAATGCACTAAAATAACCCCTCAAACCATGTGAAAGAACCAAATCTACTTTCCAGTCCAGTTCAACGATGTGGAAAGTACAGAGACTGCTCTCAAATTAAGTAAAAGTAAAACTCATTCACTATAAAATGACGTAAGTAAAGTACAGATATCTAAAAGCACCAAGATGACTCACCTTTGACGATTTGCTTGGCACAGGCGTTGTAGACCTGCTCCTGGGTGGTGTTGGTGGGGAACACCTTGTCAAACACATATGGCCGGCCCTGTCAAACGAAACACAGTTATTTAGTTGTTCAAGCACTAGACAGGTTAATTATGTATTTTCATATTTGGGCAGCAATTTCTCCAGAGCACTTAAGAAAAGTGTCATAGAAACATTCTAAATAAAAACTGAAGGACACTATATGATAAAACGAGTACTGGTACTACCAACTGCCTCAACGATGGGAATCAAGACAATAGTTCAGATTTCCGTTGACACTGAACATATTCCCTAGAGTCTCATGAAAAGCACCGGTGGCAGAATGTGCAGCGCAGCCCAAAGCTCTATGTTTAAGTGCAGCCTTATACAAAGCTTTCCACTAAAGCATCCTCCTAAGATATATAGGGCACTATTTGTTTCATAAAGGATAGAGTAAAATATTACTGCTGAACTCATTATTTTAATGACAAAAAGGCAAAGTGAGTCCTTGAAAACGCATAACATTTAAATAAATCACAGTTTTTACACAATTTAAGTTGTCAGTTGTTATGAAAGTGCAATAATCATAAATCATATGGTGATGTATAATGATGTTCACACAATTGCGTTTCAATTTCATTATGTAAAAAGTATAGTTCTCATTTGGTAATTGATACAAGAGATAAACAAAGAAGCTTCACATAAACACAACATCCACCATTTGTATTGTATATGTTTAATATAGCATGCTAACTGCACATAGCATGAGAATAAATTGTATATTGTCTCTTATAATTCAATATGTATCATTTAAATGATGTTGCTATTAAGTAGTAGAAGTAGTAGTAAACTATAGTCAAATCTAAATCTGCAGACACCCAACAACATCCACAAGTATATATGACATACGTAAAGCTTCATGGCTGTATGTTGTACACGCACTGACCTTGTCCAGTTTGTGCCTAATCAGACTGATTGATGTGAGTTTAGCATCACGGCTGTAAATGCGTGACAGCTCGCAGAGCATGAGGAAATCCTGGTTTGGATTAGAAAGGTTCCCCTTGTCCTCACTTTAGGACATAATCTAATCAACCACATCTGTTTTTAGCAGTATTACATAATATACAGCACAAACACATGCACCACAAAGTCAATCCTCATAATCTCACTATAGACTGATAAAATGACCTGATGGAGTATTCTCAAAGCGATGGTGCTGGGCAAAATACTACTGTGTGTTGTCCATGTGGTGCATTCACTGCTCAAAGTCCTTCTACTTATTTGTGGGGTTTTCTGCTACAGAGGCAGTGGGTGTCGAGATTGTGAATGGGCTCAGGGCAGCACGATGGCTTGGGCAAAGACTGGTTGACCCCAAGAGAGAGAGAGAGACAGACAGACAACCCACATCAGAGGAGAAGCCATTAGAGACAGCGCTCAAGAGAGAGGTGCACGGAGAGATGGATGTGGAGAGGAGGGCAAAGCAGCGGCACAGAGGGAGAAATGAAGTAGTCAAACTGAAACAAATGTCTGCATCTGAGCGCCGATGGGGGGGACACAGAGCAAGATGAAATTTCGTACAGCCAAAAACAGGTCCTATAACAGCAACCAGGTCAGGAAGCACTAAACCGCTCAATTCATTCAAACCCCAAGAGGCCAGTGCTTTCAACCTACTTCAGCTTTTTCACACGAGTAGCTGAACCACTACTGTTTCAGAAATGTAGATGGTGAGATCCTGCTCTTCAAATGCATCTTGTATTAACACCCATTTCTCTAGGGCTGTGCAATTAATCAAATATTATTGAATCAAGAGCCAATTATTTCAAATTGGATCATTAGGTATTTTTAATCAAGAGGTTTACAGCTAATTTGTCAGTAAAAGCATGTTGTTTGGATCTTTGGGGGGGACAATTTTGAGCCAACCAATATGTTTTGGTGTCAGACGAACACACGCAGTTTATTTTTGGGAGCAAACAAATATTTTTTACATCCTCATATTTTTCAAAAACCTCGAGTTATGCAGTGCTTTTGGCTAAGAGTGTGCACTGGTGGGGGGAGGGGAAGAGACATGTCAGCAAGGAGAGAGAGAGCGAGAGAGAGTGGGAGAGAGAGAGAGATGGAGGAACTCATTAAAATGTTTAAGCAGCTGAAAGCGGTACAGTACAACAAAACATTGGGTCTAGAATTGCTCGTGGCAGTTAGAAAGAGGAACAGATGATTCAATAAAAGTGAATAGGAGCCAGACCAGTAGCAGCCGATTGGAAGCCGCGCTTACGTCCTGTTTGGGAACCAGCAGCAAGTGTGCTAGTCCTGACCCCTCATTTATACACTCTATGGGTTGGTTTCAAAAAGAAGTGTAGCATTAGAAAAGATGTAAGAGAAGCGGCGGGAAAACAGATGTTGAGGCCGCTTTAATAATGTGTAAAGCCCAATTTTACTTCTGATTCCTTTAAGGAGCTTAGCGTATTTGATACAGCTGCTTCTGTTACAGCCACACAAGCCTGAAGCCCACCTCAGTCTGTAATAGAATACCCACAATCCCCTGCACAATGCCTTTCCAAATGTTCCCATGCAGTTCAACATCTCATCTGATTTGCAAATACTTGCTCAAGTACAGTCTTAACGCGCCAATACATTATAAAAGGGAAAAAAAACACAAAGTGTGGTGACACAGCACAAAGTCAATAAGTTCTCATAAGCTTAAACCAGACTCCTCCACACTTCATTAGTCCAGCTCCATTTCATTTGCAGCAAAAGTAAGATGAATGTAGATGTTTTCTCTTCACTCAAGTGTTTGGGATCCAACCATGAAAATAAACCACTGCAGAAGGAAAATGAAAACAGTATTTACCATTGTACTAGAGCATATCTCCAAGAGTCAGAGACAGACCTCAGATGACCTCAGATGGGGACTGCATTTACTGTATTAAAAACTTACTTTTTACTTTCTCTACAGAGTAAATGGTATGAAGAAGTAAAAGTAAAAGAAAGAAAGCTGTAGTGGGATCATGGAGAGCAGCCGGTGTCGGCGTTTCCGACGCTTGCCTGTGACGTCCAGCAGCTCGGGGCCACGGCGCACACCACGGTGCCCCCCGCCCGGTTCTCTCGCTCCGCTCTCGACCGCCGCGGCTTCTGCCACTACGGGGCACTTGTTGAAACCAAGTGTCGAAGTCTTGGATTTGACTGTGGCAAAAGTGTAGTATTGTAAGAGAAAGTATATTGTACACCCGGGTTGCATAGCATGCATTTTTTCATAAAAATATACATAACACACTTTTGAAACAGTTGAACAGTGTATACATAACAGGGTGGATGGATAAGACAAATAATTACTCATTTGGAACATAAAATAAATTTGTTTTAAAAAGTTTTCATTTTCTACAGCTGGTTCCGTTAGGGCTGGTGGGTGACTGGAGCATATCCCAGTGACTTCAGGCCTGGACAGGGGCCAACAGTCCTAGTCAGTGAATGTGAGAGTGAATGCTTATCTGTGTGTCTATGCCTCTGTGTTAAACCTGCGTTAAATACACTTAAGTTATATTTCTTTATTGCAGACGTATGGTTTATATCTAAATATTTCAAATTCATCAAATTATGCATTTGTGCTCGTAAATCCCGAACTTGAGTTCGAGCAGGTTTTTTTTTAAAGTTATTTTCTAAAATGTACTTTGAAACGCTCAGAATAAATAGTCTCTAAAGTAGGAAACTTTAGTCTACATTTATTTAATAATTTTAAACTTCCGCATTGGACTGTCACTGCAGCTAGCGGCACCGTCTGTTCCAGCAGATGGCAAAAGGGGAATTGGCGTTGCCAGACGTCTCCTAAAATAACATATAGTGTATAGGTACAAACCACTTCTGCTTTTTGAAACTACGGCTTCTCAAAACGTGTAACTCACCAGCGTTAAACCCTTTTTTTGTCCAAGCAAATGGAAAAAACACATTGGGGGGAAAAAAATCTCACAAGCCCATTTTAAGATAAGATAAGATAAGATAAGATATTCCTTTATTGTCCCACATGGGGAAATTTCATTGGTGCAACGCAGGTAGATACAGAGGTAGATCCAGAAGAACAGATCACTTATAGGAAGTCTGAAAAACACTTTCAGTAGAAGATCTCCTATAAATAAATAAAAACTCCCATAGACAAATAAATAAATACCATTGCATGTGATCCCGACAGTAATTGCACATGAATATGTGTCACGACGGCACATAGATTGCACATGAATTTCATAGTAATTGCACATGAATTACACATGAATTCCAACAGGATTGTACACATGTGTGTACAATCTTGTGGTGATTTCATCTTGTCCCATTTACTAATAGAGGTGTTTTAAGCATCAGTCCAGAACAGGAAGGACAAAAATGTGTCCTCAGTGGGGTCTGGCCACACGTCTTCTACAGAGCATTCAATAAATCAGATAAACGATGTTACAACAGACTCGGGCTGACAGTGGTCATGCTTCACATCCATGTCCACCTTAATGAGCTCATCTGTTTCGCTCCCTTTTTGGAGTATTGTAATCACAGCTGCAGGTCCAAACAAGCACCCCAGCAGAAACCATTAAGCCCACTTCTGCTTCACACATGCAAACCGTGTCATCAGCAGCCACGATGGTGTGTAGTGTAAAATGTTACATAAGATGGATGAAATAAAGCTCTTTGTCAGTCATGTTCTACTGGCTGCCCCGGCTTTACTCTGCCCCTTCTCTGTATTTACGATAATAGCCCGCATAAACAGCAGTGCGAGAGCGCCGGTAGAATGGCTATGATGCCTGTTCAGTACTTTAATTATAGAGAGACAATTTTGTTGGAGGAACATGGTATAGAAGAACAAAATGTGCACGCAAATAATGTATCCAATTACAGTTGTTCTCTGCTCTAGGATTGGATGTGTCCAGCTGCAATCTGCTGCGGCCTGCCAACCCTGAGACAAGAGACGGTGGAAGCAAAAATCCCCAAGACAATTAAAGATCCTCCGAGAAGAGCGGGAGGAGGGGTTTGGAGCCGCTGTAATGAACAAAGTTTCTGGGCTGCGAAACAAATGTGCTACGAGAAGACATTGGCAAGGGAGCGGTTATAAATGGAAGCTGAGCGCAGGAATTAATGAGCCCTAAGAGCAAAACATGATAATTAAAATGAGGCAAAAAGACAATGACAAAAGATCTCAAGTTAGAACGTAAACAAACCATTTAACATGAGACCCCAGCAAATATATACATCGTCTCTGATTCTGCTGAGCGACTAATAAGACTTTCTGAGTTCATTTCAACATCCTCTGTCCACATATTGGTCCGTGAGTGATATGTGTATGTTAGATCATATCCAAACAGCGGTTTTCAAGTCAAATGCAAGTAGAATCATCATATTTTACAAAGGTTTGGTGAAGCAAGCCATTAAAGTGTAATAAAACTTCAAATGTTCCCTTCTTTAATTAAGTCAAGACATTACCAGGAGTGCTACACTATAACAATATAAAAAGCCCTGGTCATATGCGAGTGAGATGAGAATATTAGCGATACAGCAGTTTGCAGCAGTTTTTATATATCCACTTATCCTACATGACAGCAATGAAAGACAATTTTATACATGAATGGTTTCGCAAGGTATTAAAAAGAGTTGCATACGTCTCTGTTCAACAACAGAACTATTTTAGCTTTAGTTCAGATGTGATACTTTTGTGAGGATTGCTTCATCTTTTGCAGTCTCGCAAGTCAACAAACATCAAAAACTGTCACACCATTAATATTACACAATCTTATCAAACCAAGCGGGAGCCACTACGAGATGTCCTACCGTTCCGATATGGAAAGTCAAAGTTCATGGTCACTAAACAAAAGCATGATCGTTGTTATGTTGTTATGAGACTGGAGTGGAGAAAAGATTGTCAGCTTTGAAAACCAGCTGTCTTTGTCCTCGCCGGGGGTTGCAGTGGTTAAAGGCACATGGGTGGTTGTGTGGGTTTGATTCCCAGCCTTGTCCTTTAGCCAAACGTCTCTTCCCTCCTCCTCCCCCCATTTCAAGCCACGACTGTCTTGTCTAATAAAACCTTCAGGCCAAAAAATAAACAGAAAACCAAATGCGTATTCCCAATTGTAAACACCGCCACAGATTTTACTTGAACGACAATTCATCTACTTCTTGCAGCCCATAAATAATGCTGTTACTTGTTGTCGAGGCATCTTAGAACACATCCACAACATCCAGAGGCTGACAAACGGGAACAACACCTTTTTGTGCATATGGTGACGCTCCCCGGGTGCCAGCTGGGAACCTTCGCTCCACCAACACAGATGTTAGTTCCTATTGGAGTAGATTATTCTTTCTTAATGTACATGCCACCAATGCAGCTATCCTTGTCACACACACACACATGCACAAAAAAGAGATTTATATTGTAAAGGGGAAGCTGGAAGATACGATAAGAAGATTAGCCCTCCTCCTACACGTGTGAGCTAGAGCTGAGCTGGAGGCAGGCACCACTTCAGCAGTTACAGGCAAAGGCAGTGGTTCTTTCTGTTGGCTTGTCTGGCCATGTTGCTGTCACATTCTGTACATTCAGTCTCCCACACGGACTCCCACGAACACAAACACACGATGCAACATTCGGAGTGACAACCCAGAGACAAGATCGGCCAGCCAGCGTCTACTTCCAGCTCCGCAAACCGGCGCCATTAGAGCGTTCTTCTCGATCCTGTCAAAACGGCAAGAATCACACGGCGTTGCCAAATATGACGGCGTTTTGTGACTCGCTTTGCTGACAAATCGATGGCACTGTGACTAGGCTTATCGGACAAATGTCTCACAAATGCAGTTAAAAAATATGAACGGATTTGTGCTATGAAGCCTTGTCGATATGTTTGGAAGTTAAATTCAACGTATGCTAAGAATTATTGATAAAATTTCATTACGGTTTTAATCTTCTGTTGTTGTCTATTGAGCTAGGGCCTGAGGTGGAGTATTATTCTAACAACTCAAAACGTATACATTCATGCGCAAGTGGAACATGGGAAATCGTGCAAGAATTCATGGTGGTTTTTATACAAATATCCACTCCTAAGAAGAGGGGGGAGATATCAAAAAAATATTGCAATTGATGATTTGGAGATATGCAAAACTAGAATATTGAGTGTGTCATCTATGATTAAAACTATTAAAAGTAGCCTAGTGACTTCTGGTGTAATTTCACAAACAAGGGTGTTAAGTAGGGGTGCGACGATTAATTGGAATAATCGTGATTACTAAAATAACCCTAGTCTTATTTTGATAACCGTAATTGTTTATCTGTACTATACAGACTCTAAGACACATTCAGAAATACCTTTAATAAGAAACACAGTGACATTATTAGATCAAAATGTCAAAAAAGAATAAACTATTTCAGATTTCATACAATTTTCATACTCTTTATGCATACATATTCTCTAGAAGCCTTCAGTCATGTAACCTTTATTTGTTTTTAAGTGTTTTTAAAGGAAAATTGCAATAGTGATAGTCCTATGCATAAATGTGGAGAAAAACTACAGACCAGTTTCACTTCTCCCCCAATTTTCCAAAATTCTAGATTAGGACAATTTATAGACAAATACAATATAATAAATAAAAGTCAGTATGGGTTTAGAAAAGAAAGATCAACAATGCCAATAATAGATGCAGTGAAGGAAATTTACCTGGCTTTGGACAGAAAAACATATGCAGAGTGAACTTTATAGATCTAAAGACAGTTTTTGACACATTAAATCACGGTATTCTACTTAATTAACTTGAGTTATATGTAAAAAGGGGGGTGGTTCTAAACTGGCTCAAAGGTTATCTAACAGACAGACTGCAGTTTGTGAAAATGGGAGAGTCTACTTCCAGATACTTGGGCATTGCTAGTGGTGTTCCCCAAGGGTCAACCCCAAGGGTCAAGACTGGGACCTAAATTGTTCAATCTATATTTTAATGATATTTCTAATACATCCAAGATCATAAAATGTATCTTGTTTGCAGATGACATAAATACTGTAATGATGATTATAATCAACTTATTGTTAGTCTCAATAGGGAGTTAAGCAAGTTAAAACATGGACAGATATTAACAGATTTTAATTAAACTTAAGCAAAACACAAGTTCTTTGGTAATTGTAGCGTAAAATCCCAACAATCAATCAATATAAATATAAAATTCATAGAGCATCTGAAAATAAATTCTTATGGATGACAAATGAAGCTGGAAACCCCACATCAGACACCTGCAGAACTCAATAATAAATAAAACCAAATACTTCCTAGATGCTAAGACTATATATCTACGGTATCGTAGACTAGTTCTGCCTAATCCAACATTTGGCATTGAGTTTTGGGGTAATAACTAATAACATCCCCTCACGTGCAATAAGAACCATTAACAAAATAGATTATCTTGATCACACTTTATTTTTGCAATCCAACATTTCAAAACGGTCAAAGCCATAAGTTCAGCATTGTACAATCTGTGTCCAAAGCCAGTAGAAACACCTTACCGGATAATATTCAAAAAGGATTTACTTAAAAAGATAATGAATATGACTTGAGAGGCTGTGGTAACGTTAAACTCCCAGCGGTGAGAAGCACAAGGAGGAGGTGTGTGTCTGTGGGATTAGGCTTTGGAACAGCCTGGGCACAGATCTAAAGCATTGTTCAACTATCCAACCATTTAATGTTTAAGTGTAAAAAATGGTGTGGGCACAGTATAGGATGGAGGAGGATAAATAAAACACGTTGAAACAAATAGAAAACTAAAATACTTGTCAGAATGTCAGAATCAGAAAAGGGTTTATTGCCTTTGTCAGTGAACAGAATAAACAGAAACAAACAAGGAACTTGCTTTGGCATTAAGGCACAACATACAACAATGAATAATATTAGTTGCTAAATATATCAAAAAGGGCGTGCATGCTGTATATGTATATATGTGAATAAATGAGTATAGGTGTATAAAACTTGTGTATGTATGAATATGTGCGTAGGAGTAGACATGTGCGTATGTGTCTGTATCCATGTATGTGCCTGCGTCTGTCTGTATGAATGTATATATGTATATAATATAAATAGCATACAGGTATTATAAATGTCAAGAGGTGTTTGGAAATATGGAAGTATGTCACGATGTAAGACGTTGTGATGGCATTCGATGGTGGTGCAATGAGTTATAACATCATTGAGGCGATTTATCATAGAACAGGGCCCATAGTTGCAATATCGAGAGCAAAAACAAAAGCTGTCTCTCAATGTTCTTAGGTCTGCAGGCCGAGCAATGACAGTCACAGCCGTGCTATATGATCTGTCTCTGACCAGGGAGCATAACAACTATTAATATTGAAACCGAAATTGGCTGCTTATTACAAAATCATGCAGTTATTTGAGCTAATTTAACACCAATGCTGTGATCTTCTTCCCACTCCTTTTCGAGCTATTATTGTCTGTTATTAGCATTTCTCATTAACTTCTACCCGGGACATTCAAATGTATATGTGCTTCTTGAATGAACACATTTGTGCAGCTGTATGTTGCATGCAGACAATATGTAAGTATTGTAAATCATATGTGTCCTACAGCACGAAATAAACCAATGAAATCAAATCGATCAAATTTAAAGATCTCAGTGTATAAAAGAAATAATTGTGAACTTGTCGAAAACTGAAGAGATGTTTCTGCTCTTTTGTGGTAGAGTTTATGGTCCGTTCACGTTTTTTGGACATTTACACATTTTGTCTCATCAAGAAATTACAAACAGATTTTGAGATTTCATTTTTGTCAATATCACTCCTTTGCAACACACATGACATGACTTTAAGTAACACATACTCATTTTGTAACTTCTGAAAGCACCTGTTTTAGTCCGACATTTTGGATTAAAAACAGCATGATCTGAAGCAACACAGTATTTAGTGTTGCACATTAAGGACCTAAATTAGCCACCAATGTACCAATGTCTAATGTGCTTATTAGCTTTTAGATTAGTTTCAATATCAATACATCACTGAACGTGCCTTTAAAAGCTTCACTGTAATATAGGCCTACTTTCACAAACAGGGAATGGAGTCAATGGTAAATGTAGAATCAATGTATAAATCTAAAAAGCTGTAAACAAAAACAGTTAAACGTATAAGAAGCTGGCATTACCTTCCCTTGTATATGCAGAACAATTAGTTCCCTAATGCGGGGCAGCTGCATAATTTATTGCAGAAAAGACTGAAGTAAATTGGAGAGAAAAACGATTATCTCCCTTCACAGCTTCAGACCAGGAAATATAGAGCCACACCAATCTGCATGCGGAGGCGACGGGAGAAAAAAATACTTTCAGAGCAAAACTTGACATCCGATGGAAGATATTGAGACGGAGGGAGACAGGATGAACGATAGCCCACATGTAAACCCTGATGGATGAACTCAAGAAGAAGACAATATGGGAGCAATGACAGAGACGGCAGACGAGTGGGAACCAATAAACAAAGATAGTTCTGATAATCAGTGCATATGGGACGACACAAATCTCAATAAAGCATGAGATGAGCATGGGTAAGTCAGAAGAATCTTAGTAAAAAGTCTGCAGTGGCAATAACACATTCATTTCTTATTAATTCCTTTATATTGAGACCTGTGATGACCTTGATGGCTATGGCTTTCAATCAACTAATAATGTCACGAGTCCTATTCTTGCCTCCATATATTATAAATATATGGATATATAAAAGAGTTGTTGATCTTGTTTCACTGCACATTTTGTCTATTATGTCCTGAACTGACACCTCCTCACATTCACGTCACACAAAGTGATCATTTCAGTTGATGAGTTGCTGGCGGTGCACTGAAGCATTTCAACAACCATACTAAATTCATGTTGCTATCATTTCGACCTGCTAAACACTAGAGGTGGGTGATATATCGAAAAATGGACAATATCACAATTGTTGTTTTGTTAATATAATTGAAAAGAGAACAAAGTAACACTTTTACGTTATTAAAAATCCCTGTGATGGCTGCGATGTTTTTTTTTTATATATATATATTTGCATTGTTAATTGTTTTATGTGATTATATTGCCATATATATATATATATATATATATATATATATATATATATATAAATAAATACATTCAAACGCTTTTTTGCACATCGTAGCTGCAAGGGGAGTTACTTAGCTGTGTTTTAAAATATCCTCAAAAAGAGACTCTAATCTCTAATCTCCCAAACAAGGGTATGTACCGATAAGTGATATTTCTTACAGTAACTTTTATGGTCCATTTATGTTTTGTGCTATACCTGAACCTGAACCAAGACTGTTAAAAATGCACATTCTAACCCATTTCTGATGCTTTGTTACAATATTATCTCAATATCATTATTAAACCTACAGTTTCCCAGCTACGCTGCCCTAGGAACAACTATGCTGGGGCAAGTATAGCAGCTTGAGCACTAGCCTCTGCTTCTGTGTCTGGTCTTATCTGTTCACATCTTTTTTTCCTTCTTCCATTGTTTCAAGAACATGGATGTCCTGTGGATCCATATGCTCTTCGCCAGCCTGGAGAAACAGTCTCTACTCCATATGAGCGGTTTTTCATCTGCCTCGGAGATCTGGTTCTCCTCCTGAGTGGCTCCAGCTCCACAGTCTATCTGTAAATTGAAGCGTGTCCGTCTGAGGGAGTCAGATCTCTCCTCCACTGTGGAACTCCAGGTGGTTTCTACTTTTTCCCAAAGAGGTTTTGTCGTTTTTCCTTTTATTTGCAGCTGCCGTCGATGTTGGGACTTTTGCTAATTTCCTATGAACGTTTTTTAATTTTCACTGCCCCCCTCGAGGCAACTGCTATTGTGAGTTCGGGTGCTACAAAAATGTATTGAATTGAATTACCAGTAAATTGACTCAATAATAGAGATACAATTTTTTACCAACATCATCCTTATTGTACAAACTCTTCTTTATGAACTCACAGTACTCACGTATAAAACAAAAAGAAGAAACATAAATGGCCCAAATATGTGAGATTTTAGTTAGAGCACGTTTAAGATAAGATATTCCTTTATTGTCCCACATGGGGAAATTTCATTGGTGCAACGCAGGTAGATACAGAGGTAGATACAGAAGAACAGATCACTTATAGGAAGTCTGAAAAACACTTTCAGTAGAAGATCTCCTATAAATAAATAAAAACTCCCATAGACAAATAAATACATAAATACCATTGCATGTGATCATGACAGTAATTGCACATGAATATGTGTCACGACAGCACATAGATTGCACATGAATTTCACAGTAATTGCACATGAATTGCACATGAATTCCAACAGCAATTGCACATATGACAGAATTGCACATCAGTATTAGGTTAGGTCAGTATTGCGAGTGTTCAGTACTAACAGTTTTTGTTATAAAGTCTGACAGCAGCAGGAAGGAAAGACCTACGGAACCTTTCCTTCACTCATCGAGGGTGGATCAGTCTCTCACTGAAGCTGCTCTCCAGAGCGGAGAGAGTGTCCTGCAGGGGGTGACACTCATGGTCCAGCATAGATGTGAATCTAGCCAGGACCCTCCTGTCTCCCACCTCCTGCACCGAGTCCAGAGCACAGCCCAGGACGGAGCTGGACTTCTTGATGACTCTGTCCAGCTTCCTCCTCTCCCTCTCTGTGATGCTGCTGCTCCAGCAGGCCACACCATACAGGAGGGCTGATGCCACCACAGAGTCGTAGAAGGTCTTCAGGAGTGGCCCTGTCACTCCAAAAGACCTGAGTCTCCTCAGGAGGTAGAGCCGACTCTGGCTCTTCCTGTACAGTGCGTCTGTGTTATGAGTCCAGTCCAGTTTGTGGTTCAGATGAACACCCAGGTACTTGTATGAGTCCACTCTCTCAATGTCCCGTCCCTGGATGTTCACTGGTGAGGGGGCAGTGGGGTGGCGTCTGCGGAAATCCACCACCATCTCCTTGGTCTTCCCCGCGTTGATGAGGAGGTGGTTCCGCTGACACCTGTCCACAAAGTCCTGCGCCAGTCCTCTGTACTCCGTGTCATCGTCGTCCATGATGAGTCCGATGATGGCAGAGTCGTCAGAGAACTTCTGCAGGACACAGCTGTCCGTGTCATGTCTGAAGTCTGCAGTGTAAAGGGTGAAGAGAAAGGGCGCGAGGACAGTGCCCTGGGGCGCCCCCACACTGCAGGTCCGAGTGTCAGACACACAGTTCCGGGCTCTCACAAACTGGGGTCGGTCTGTGAGGTAGTCCAGGATCCACTCTGCCAGGTCATACTCCACACCAGCCGTCTCCAGCTTGTCCCTCAGGAGCAGCGGCTGGATGGTGTTGAAGGCGCTGGAAAGATCGAAGAACAGAATCCTCACAGAGCTGCCAGGCTTTTCCAGGTGAGAGAGAGAGCGGTGCAGCAGGGAGATGACGGCGTCCTCCACTCCGATGCCAGACCGATATGCAAACTGCAGCGGGTCCATGGCTGAGCTCACGGTGGAGCGGAGGTGGTCCAGGACTAGCCGCTCCAGTGTCTTCATCAGGTGGGACGTGAGAGCCACTGGCCTGAAGCTGTTGAGGTCTTTGGGGCGCGGTGTCTTAGGCACAGGTACCAGACAGGAGGTCTTCCAGACCTGTGGTACCACCCTCAGCTTCAGGCTCATGTTGAAGACATGCTCCATAACTCCACACAGTTCATCTGCGCAGGACTTAAGGAGCCTGGGCCTGATGCCATCAGGTCCTGCTGCCTTCCTCACTTTAATCCTCTTCAGCTCACTCCTCACCTGTGCTGCTGTGACAGTCAGTGGTTGGCAGGGGGACCGTGTGCTGGGGGGATGGGTGAGTCCAGGCAAAGTGGGGAGCTGATGGTCCGGGGCAGATAAGCGAAGAGGAACAGATGCAGGGCATTGTCCAGCTGTGGAAGAGGGAGCATGCAGCTGTGCAGGGGGAGGGGGGTGACCGATCAAACCTCAAGAAGTGAGCATTTAAATCATTCACCCACTGTAGATCCCCCTCTGTCTGGGCAGGGGGGATTTTGAAGCCCGAGGTGGTTTTCAGGCTCCTCCACACTCCCTGAATGTTCTTTTGCTGCAGCTGCTCCTCCATCCCCCTCTTGTAGCCGGCCTCAGCCTGTCTGATCTTCCTCCTCAGCTCCTTCTGCACAGTCCTCAGCTCCTCCTTGTTCCCTGACCTGAAGGCTCTCTTCTTCTCCTTCAGCAGAGCCTTCAGTTCACGGTTAATCCATGGCTTGTTGTTTGGAAAACACCGCACCGTCCGGGAGGGAACAATGTTCTCAAAACAGAAGTTGATGTAGTCCGTGATGCACTCTGTGATGGTGTTGATGTCCTCCCCATGTGGGTCATAAAGCTCAGTCCAGACAGTGGTGCTGAAGCAGTCCCTCAGAGCCTCCTCGCTCTCAGCAGACCACATCCTCACCTCACGGGACACCACAGGCTGCCTGCGCACGATGGGTTCATACACAGGCCTCAGATGTACAAGGTTGTGGTCCGAGCTGCCCAGGGGAGGGAGGGGGGAAGAAGAATAAGCCTCCTTGGTGTTGGCAAAAAACAAGTCCAATGTTCTATTCTCTCTGGTGGGGCAGGTAACATACTGGGTGTATGTTGGTAGAACAGAAGAGGGAGAAGCGTGGTTAAAGTCACCAGAGATGAGGAAGAGAGCCTGTGGATGCTGTGTTTGCAGCCTACAAGTGCAGGAGAGCAGTGCTTCACAAGCATTTTCAGCATTGGCAGACGGGGCCACATAGACTGCGATCAAAATCACATGTGAGAACTCCCGGGGCAGATAATATGGCCTCATGCCAATAGCCAATAGTTCAATATCCTTGTTACATAGCTGCTCCCTCACTGTGCAGTGTTCGGGTTTGGACCAGCTCGTGTTCACATACACCGCCAGACCGCCACCTCTTTTCTTCAAGCATTCTCTCGTTCTGTCCGCCCGCAGCAGATGAAAATTGTCCAAACCTACAATAGAGTCTGGCATTTCTGCTGTTAACCAGGTCTCTGTGAAAATCAAGACGCTGCTGTCCCTATAAATCCTCTGGGACCGCATGAGGCTCGCTATTTCCGTCATTTTATTTTGAAGTGACCTCACGTTACCCATGACTACGGCGGGGACCGACTTCCTGTTTGTCCCTCTCTTCTCTCGGAGTTTACGTCCAGCCCGTCTGCCTCGTTGCGTTTTCCTTAGGATGTCCGCCGGGATAACGTGACGATCTCCGGGTAAGACGACAGTTCTCCGCAGTTTCATTAGTTCCTCCTTTGTGTAAACGCGGTACGGCGCCGGGCGGGGGGCGGGGCCGGAGCCCGGGGACTCAGAGCCAAGACACATCGCAACGACACGACGAAAACACTCAATCCAGCCGAATAAAGTCAAAACAAGTTAATTTAAAGCGATTCCAGTGCGTGTCCCGATCGTTCGTGAAGTTCCTCTTTCATATAAACGTGTATATAAACGTGTACCGACGACACGCCGTACTTTAGCGCGGCCGGAGGGCGCGGGGGGGGGGCTGGTGGGCTCGCTCGGAGCTAGCTCACGTCACAACAACACAACGAACGCAACGAAAAACGCTCAAATCCAGCCGAAAAAAGTCAAAAACAGTTGAATTAAAAAACTATTCCAGCGCGTGTCCCTATCGTACAGTAAAATAGAAAAAATATACTAATTATATTTACAAAATATAGGAGATAAAGCACA
This sequence comes from Eucyclogobius newberryi, assembly GCF_026437365.1. NCBI lineage: Eukaryota > Metazoa > Chordata > Actinopteri > Gobiiformes > Gobiidae > Eucyclogobius > Eucyclogobius newberryi. The sequence goes on from NW_027315823.1 coordinate 10,367,766, forward strand.
ATAAGTGTGAGAAAGAAGAGAGAGCGTTTACACCGGGCTGCCAGCTGTACCAGCGCCTTATGTAAACTATATTGAAATATTCTGACCGTGCATCATATACCTCTGGGAAATGTTGTTATTATAGGCAGCCCAGAGTTTCCAAAAGTAGGCTGAAAAAGAAAGACAGGCTTTTTATCAGACCAGCACCTTTAAAATGCAGCTGGGGACTCGCTGCAGTCTGGACAAGTCTAGGTCTGGCTGCTGAGAGCTATGTTTGGTACTGTAGGGACCTATGTTTGCTATTTATCATTTCCTGGGCTATTGTTTGTCGCTCCTATCTTGTGTGCTTTTACATGTTTTTTCCCCCATTTTGGTTCGGGATGTCAAGATGAAATGTTGAATCGATAATTGAGATTAATCGGGTCATATAATCGCAATAATGTAACACAATAATCGTGAGAATCAAAGGCAGCAACAATGAGTCACTTCAGCTTCATCTACTCTACTAACTACATGTAAAGCACTTTTTAATCTGGTGGTTTATGTAACAATATCATTACTTTTGAATTCAGAAAGTCGATTTTAAAAAAAGCAAATGAAGGATTTCACAGTTGTGTGGTCAGAGCGGAAACAATGAATAAGATTGTAATGTTTCTTCTCACAATAAATGTAACGCTAACATTTGATATTGCGACATCTTTTCTTACGATTAGTTTAAAATCCCATAAGCAAAGAATCTGTTAAATGCATAAACATTCTAGCAGCAGATGAAAGTGCGGGAACAAGCTGTCTCAATATTCTAATGAGGTGGTTGGCAGCATACATTTTCAAGGGACAAGCTGAATGATGTACTGTCACTAAAAGAGATTGGTTTTATTACGCTAAAGCTAGGTTAAACACCATGAGAAGACAACAACAGTAAACCAAACGCCTGGAGCCGACGGCAGCTGCAAATAATGCACAGTTCAAAGCACTTGCAAAACTGACTGATGCTGGAGACATCTCAGCATCTAGAGACACTTTGACTGTTGAGTGCTTCCCCGAAATGTCACGTCTAATTGGGCCCACATTTCTCTCACCTTAAACCTTTGTCACTTTATGGATTTATAGAAAGCAACAAAAGCAGTCTCCAACCTTGAGACAGAGGGCAGTGTCTTGCAAGAAGTGGAATGGAATCCGTGACCTTAATCTTGAGCGAAAAGCAAACATCACAGAGTCAGAGGAGGCAATTAGCAGTTGTCTATCACAAAGAGAATATTTGATGCTGAAGGAATGGTTCAAGCTCTGGCTTTAAAAAAGCCGTATGAAAGGCACTTAAATTCCAGCACCAGCACTTAACATGAATTGGTGCTAGTGCAGCCTCTGCAGCTCAGTGAGCCTGGAAATCTGGAGGTTTCTAAGCTGAACATGAGCCATGACCTGCAACAGAGAATGAGGAAAACTAGTATGTGTCCTCTATATGAAGGTTAAGACATTGTAGGTTAAAGTGTGATTGTACTTTTAAACGGTATGAGAAATAAGGCTACATACGGTTCCTTTAAGCAGCATCTATTATTTAAGCGTTGCCTCTGGCTTTCAGCTCAGCACAGTGTAAGCACAATCCAATCAAATGTAATTCATAGACAGAATCATACTTGGTAGCAGCTTAGTCTCTGTCTGCCACTTTTAGACGTAAGCAGGAAAAAAGCATCACACATTTTATATGAGAATAAATGGTGCATTCTAACTGCAAACTCAAACGTGCTCGTGACCAGAAAGAAAACAAGAACATAATTGAATTACTACTTTTATCCTGACTTATTTTGACAAATTTTAGCAATAAATTGTGGTTGACAGAACCAATCCTCAGACTTAATTCTTATTACGTGGAGGATTGAAACAGTTTTGTGTGGTCCACCGTCCCAATTAAATCTGAGCCCAGAGGCAGAGCAACATGACTAATCCTCAAAAGCAAAGCCTCTAAAAGAAGACACATTCTGCCAACATGGCCAACAAGCTGTATCTGGCCATTAAGAGCGCTGTTAATGACCACAAGTGGCAGAAAATTAATAATGAATGAGATTAGAGAAGGATGAGATGAAAAGGGGAAGACAGAGCACTGTACATGCACTTCAGTCCAAAACGAGCCTGCATTTTAAGAGGAACGATGCTGTGTGGAGACGAACTACGACAGCCCTGGAGGCAAAAGATAAGATAAATTCACCTTTAACCTTTATTTGTGCCACAATGGGGAAATTCTAGTGTGCAACACAGATTAGGCACAGAAGCATAATAATAAAAACAGATAACACTCTAATTTGTCAAATAAATATAAATTTACAATTCTAAAAGTACTATCTAGACACAATTACAATTGAACATGTAAATAATTCCGCTCGACACAATAGCCCATTGTGCTGGGGTCCAAGGCCTCATAGGAAGTGTCTGGGGAGAGGGTTAAAACACACGCTGGTCAGATTGTCAGTTGGCTCTAAGGCCACTGCAAAGTCCAGGAAGAGCCTGGCGCACCTACTCACTGACCAAGAGTGAGTTTTAACACTAAAAGCTTTGGTCGAGTTTTGTCTGGGACAATTCGTTTGGCAAAAGCTAAATTTAGGGAGGGAGCAGACGAGACTTAAAGATACAAAAGCGCCACACATAATGTGGAGGCGTTGACGAGAGAGACGTTGTAAATTATACATACGGTCAGCACAGAGAGAAAGAATCAATCCAAAAGCGATGTGCCCGTCCCGAAGACGCCTGTCACGCTGACAATGTCAAATAGATATGGGAAAGAGTGTCTGGAGAGTCTGCCAGTGTGAACCAATAGATTTCATTTTCCATCTGGCGGATCACTAAGCAGGGACAAAATGTATGATTCATGCCAGCAAATTTGTTCAATTGAATGAATAGAAATTAATGTTTTGTGATTTCTGTCATGTCTTTTTTATTTTAATGTTTTTTTTTTTGTTTGAAGCACTTTGAATTGCCTTTGGTACGAATTGTGCTCTACAAATATGCCTTATTTACAGTCAGATGGACAGAAAATATTGCACCAGGGATTATTGATATTATGTCACAGTATTGCACATGAGTTATAAAAAATGTGAATGACACATTTAGGACTAACAGTGTTAATTGTAGAGTCTGACAGAGTGTCCTGGAGGGGGCGACACTCATGGTCCAGCAGAGATGTGAGTTTAGCCTGGACGCTTCTGTCCCCCACCTCCTGCACTCCAGAGCACAGCCCAGGACAGAGCTGGACTTCTTGATACCTTTGTCCAGCTTCTTCCTCCCCCTCTTGTTCCCCTAACCCTAACCATTACTACGAGCTACCCGGCAACTTAGAGCCTGGGCGCCCCAAAACAATAATTTTAACAATTTATCAGCTGTCATTTGAAAACATCAGATTAGTCACGCCCACAGACTTAAAATTGTCACACTTCTTTGATCAACTGAAGATTTTAACATGTTTACTGGACCTTTTTATTCAGAACAATAACATTTTCAAACATAAGAGACGCAACAAAATTTCTTAGGCTAAATGGAAAGCAAATGAGTGCAAAGCAGTGGAAGTCCATCGATCGAAACAGATTTAGACAGGCCCTGTGGTGTATATAGTAGAGTGGTTAACGCAAATGATTAAAGTAAATCATCATTTTAAAGTTTGTTCATTGTAAATTTAAATATTGATCTAATACGGCTTAGTAATAGAAACGGTCCAGTGACTTCCTGTTCAAACTGAAAACTGATAAGCCTCTTCATAGTGACGTTTCACCTTAACAAAGAGTGGATTGTTTATTTATAATTACATGTATAAAGAAGCAATAAAGAGGCTACATGCCAGTTTAGAACCATAAGGAGGGATAGGGGTTAAAACAGGACATTTCTGAGCACTGGAGCCTCAGTTGCAGAAAAATACAGGAGTACTCAAACATAAATTAATCATTCAAAATATAATTTGGAGTAGACGACAAATGAAGGAACTCTGTTGCAAGAAAGGTTAATAACCCATTAAAGTTGATTTTACATAATACGTTCCCTTTAAAGCTCACATAATTCCACTAGGACGGTGGTCCAATAAATGGCCTCACACAAGTATTTTTTTAAATAAACAACATTAAACCTGATCCAACACATTCTTACTGGAATTTCATTCTATATTGGGAGGTCACAAGTCCTTGCAAGTTTGTTCTTAGGCGTTGTCCTGGTCATGTAGGCCTATGCTAGTTACAATTCAAGATTACCCTCAGACTTAATGTGGACTAAACCACAGACACAGAGAGGTTCAAACTGCAGATCTACAGTGGAAAGTGGCCTGATAAAGTGTGATTAATTGCCTCTGAAGTGTGGTCACCTGAAATCCTTTCCCCTCTATCTGGGATTGCCTTGCTGTCACATTACACAGCTAATTTGTCGCTATCAGCTAATGACCTTGGCTTGTGTGCATGTGTGCTCACACTATGGTCTCCAGACTTTACAGAACCAGAAAATGAGTAGGGGACACAACCTAAAGCCAGAATGCCCCCGGAACAGTCACATCCTACTTCAGCATGACTGAATTAATATTTGGATCATACTTAATTGTATTTGATCCTCTCAACTTTTCCTGTGTGTAGGCCAAACGTTTTACCAAATTACTGTCTCAGCTGTACATCGACAAAAGCTGCTTTCAAGAGCACTGTAGATCTGTCTTGGAAGAATTACTCAATTTTGTCACTTTGATAAACACACGGCACGGTGGCACAAGAATATCACAGCATGAAGGTTGCAGGCTTGACTCCCAGGCCAATCGACCTTTCTGTGTGGAGTTTGCATGTTTCTCCCTGTGTCTGGGCGGCTCCGGGTTCCTCCATCAACTCAAAACATGCACCAGGTAAAATCCTTCAGCCAAGGTAGTCCTGACCAAGCCTAGCAAAGAGATCTAAAGATGGCAACCACTGCTCCTGAGGAGATGCCCCATTGGTACTGAAGGATGGGTCAAATGCAGAGGACACATTTCCTGGAACAATAAAGTTTACCTTAACTTAACCCTCTTGTGATTGTACCTAATGCTGCAGGTTTGCACTAAACAGCTAAACAAAACTAACTAATATTAATCCAAACAGCCTCCACTTTACAGACAGTAATACAATTTGAACTAACTGGACATGCACACAGCATATGCAAATACAGGACAATACAAGTTGTGATTGGTTGGGATTGATTCTGTAGTAATAAATTATGTTTCTTTATATTTTTCAGCCAAATTTAATTTGATACGGGCAGACCAAGTGTCTCCCTGATTGGCTAATTCACCTGTCAATCAAGCACATCTGAACTCTGAGGGGAAATGTATGGGACAATGAACAGCAATATAAAGTCAAAGAATAAAGTCTGGTGGTAATGTAACACTTGGATACCAGCGGTAAAACACCACAGAAGAAGAAAAATATCATTTAACGCAAAAAAATAAAAAAAGAGTGGACAATAATCGTTCGTCATACACATTTTGTGATGATAATCACCCACAAAGACAATTGCCTTTATACCACAATGTTCTTCTACATCGTTTGTTATTTCACCCAACAAAATAGTTCATAATAGTTTATTAGTACATTTGTAATATTAACATTTAAATACTAAATTTAAACTGTCAGCAATTTGAATCATTACTGAGATATTATTGTGTAACTGTGTAATACTTTATGCAGTCAATATTTGTTCTACTAGTTTTTAATAACAATTATTAAATTAATTATTAATTTATTATTATTTCAATATCGTCTCATGCACAGATGAAACCAGTGACCTGAACATCTCATATTGGAGAGCTCTGTATTCTGGATCCCAGGTAACCACCGATAGGTCATGTTTATGAAGTGTGAAATTAAAGTTCTACATACCTTCCCTTCAAACGTTTGGTCAAGTTTTGTTGGCTTTGCGTGTTACACAATATTCCTTCACATTTGTGGGTGGCATCACTCCTCATAAATGCTTAGGTTACACCGATCCACATCCCTGTTAGAAAACTGACAGAAAGTGTGCCAAAGTATTTTAGGTCTTTGATTTTCTGACTTATGACTGACGGTAGCATCCTCCCGACTCTGTGAATAACTGCACATCGAAGCTTCTGCTAAACGTAATGAGACAGCGCTGTCCAAGACGTCACATCTCCCTAAAACTGCTGCTGACTCATGAAGAAGCAGGCGGGCGGATAATTACTGCATGAAATATAGCACATACAGGAGAGACTCACTCAGCTGTGTTGGAGGCAGCAGACAGACAGAGGAGAGGAGGTTTTGCCCTGGTTTAGCCTTGATAGTGGTGTCCTAGGAGATATGAGAACAGACCATAGAACACACTTTTACCATAGCAACCTCTACCAGGACACACAGAATGATATCAGTGAAGTCAATGTTCAAATTTTGCTCCATGTTTGGTTGGACAATAATATATAATATAGATAAACATCCAGGAGAAAAAATGGCGGCAGCTCAATGATAATAATGGCAGCCTGTTGTAGTATGCAGTACGAGCGCCTGCTTCAAAAACAAGCCTCGAAAAACTAGGGGGTAAAATTCACCCTTTGCCTACAATATGCTGGAGAAGAAGCACATTTTCATCTCAAATCAAGGGATCTTGAATAAACAGTTATTTTTTATGCTACAACTTTACACAATAGCACCACATAAATAAGTGTCTCAATGTGGATGCCTTTTGTGTCATTATGTGACTATGTGATTCTAAAAGATGGTTTGAAAGAGTTAAGAGGCAATCTTTGTTTAAAAAAAGAGAGGGAATGCATCCATAAACAGACATGGAGGTTTAAGATTCAACCTTCCGGTAATAAATAATAGTGTCTTGGAACCCTGGAGCAGTAGACGCCCTGGGCATTCTGATGCTAATCAGGTACTCAGTGAGGAGGGGGCGAAAGTCATTTTACATTAGGATGTAGATAGCCCGTTACAGGGCTGTTAGTTAACAAAGATACTTCCTTTAACAGGAGGCCCCGCCCGGAGGGCAGGGCTTACTCAGAGTAGGATAAATATCTCAGTTCCCAGACTCGATTAGCAGATTGAGAATGACTCTTGGATGGGAGTCGAAATGTCCAGAGAGTCCAGATGAAACAACTGAATCTTTTTCTACAATGATGTGACTATTGAATACCAGATGGGTGAAGAAAACATCAACAGTGGGGATGAGTGGGACTTGAATCAGCTATGAATGGTGTGCTGAAAATTGAGAATCAATAGTCAACTTTCTTGATGCACATATTTCCCCTGCACTGTTAGTTTGGAATATTTGAGACTGAATCCTCTGTGTCAGCACATTTTATCGGCTGAAATACTCACTGCTTAGCTCAAGGTAAAGTGAGGTATAATGAACAGCACATTTACTGTAAAGGGTTTTTATTTTCATTTTTATAACAATCTGGGCATCCAGGTCATGGCATTCCACTTTACATTTAAGTTAACTTCAGCTCAAGTGAGCAGCAGAATCTCCTCCCACAGGGTGAGCAACAGCAGCAGGGAAAAGAACGTTAGCTGAAGGTGCGACACTGCACGCATTTGTAGGAAATTACAATATATTCATGGATAAATGCCTCTGAAAAACCCTTCAGAAATGTTGTTATTAGAAACCTGAATAGCTGGTGATTGTATTGAAGTGGACATGACTCAAAGTGAGATTGTCATCTGAATGTGAAAATCAAGAATACACAATCTTTCTCAATGTTACACACAGTTTTTAAATTACCCAATTCAATTTACAAAAAAGCTTTCTGAAGAATTGTCAAATACAAATACGTTTGTGAATCACTGAACCAAATAGACCATATACTGCAGCTCTTGTGATGTGTTTCCAGTCAGTATTAATCTGAGAAATATGTGTGCGGGACAAAAAATTGTAAATAGACAATAGACAAATTAGTCCATATTTTATTTATTTTTCTCTCACGGTGGATCCATGAAAGGTTGTCACCGTACACAGTGCATTGCAGGTTGGATATTACATTAGCTGAGCAATCCTGAGAAGACAGTGTTATGATGTACAATAATGTAACTTATGTGTTATGATCATATCTTGCCAGCGGGAAGACTCATATCATACATTTTTAATAACCCTCGCATATAGCCCCCATGCAGTCTGGAGAAAACGTGCACACCGTCCTCTTTCCAAGCGCACGTGTTATTTATTAATTCTGAAGGCGGAGAATGGGACGCGTGATTCATGGTGGCAGTCTCCTGAAGATTGGGAGGGACACCGTGGGCTCGTGATGGCGCATTATCCCAAACGGTGAAATACTACAGACAGACAGCTGTGTCACTCCACTACAAAAGCCACTCCCCGGGGCACAGTGCACTGTCTCTATCATCACTGTCAGGCCAGAGCACTACAGGTGAACACGTGCGAGGGCTGGCACCGACAGGAAGAAGACACGTAAGCAATGATATTATACACGCTTTTATGAATGCAGATGACACGTTGCACTCCTCACGACGGGTCATGTGGGTATAATGGCGATGTAGAGGGTGCAAATGGACTGCTAAGCAACCTGGATGTCTCAACAGAGAATGTATTGCACTTACGTTAGCCAAAAGAATTGATACGTAGATACTAAACGATACACAAATAAGTACAAAATTAAACAAGTATCGAAACTATTGAACTTTTGAATAGAAGCTTTCCTTTTGGGGTGCGTTTAGATTTGTCCCAGTTTGAGTTCGGATGTAGACTTGGTTTGGTGCTGTTCTAGTCTTTGTTCAGTCCTGAACTAGTCAAAGTTTAGTTTTGGTTTAATCCGGTTTAGTTCTAGTTTTGATGTGGTGAATGTCAAAGTGTGAACGCTCCCTTAGAATGGTTTGAATCTATGTCAGAACTTGTATAATACCACACGGATCTAATATTTTCTGTTGAAAATTGCATTCGCTATTCCAAAAAGAGTGTTGGATTTGGTATTGGAATTGGTAACAAATATTGAGCCTTATCCCTAATGTCAAAATCAAATTGACATTTTTGTATTAAACCCCAAAAATTCAATACAAATAATGCATTGGCTATTTTATTGACACGTTATTGACAGCTCGCTATGCCTTACTTTCACTTTGCCCTTTCTGGTTTTTTGAAGGGTTCCAATCCATCCAAAGTCGCTTACAGATCAGTTTTTTTATAAGCTCTTCAAATAGCCCAGGGGATGCTCAGGCTGACCTCCTGTTATGTAATGATTAAAAAACTTAGGGGAGGGCATCAGGTCCACCCAGAGCCGCTAAGGTCACACTGTGGCAAGACTTATATATTATGCAGCTCTGACCAGTCACAATCTGGCCATTCAGGCAGATGGTCAAAGCAGTTTGCAAGGAGAGAGGACTATGTGCGAGACGGCCGTGAAGTCCTCAAATATTATACAAAAGAAATGGGGAAGTAATCACCTCAGGGAAGCAATATCCAAAGTATTTCAACCCAGAATTAACTACCTCAGAGTTGTATCCTTCATCTGGGAATAATATTGTTATTTCTTTGAGTTTGTTCAGCCACTTTTCATTTCGGGCTACCCTGAGAACCACTCGCAGACACAATTTAAAAGTGCTTTATCAGAACCAGTAGAACAGATGGAGCCTGTAAATAGATGATGGAAAATACTTGAAAGCTAAATATTAAATATATTTTATAACAATATTAAGTCTTTTCCCTGGGATGGCTTTCGACATGAAAGAAACGCCTACTATTTGGAGTGTTTTTTACAAGTTTCCCTCTCGCATTTTCATTTCACGGCACACTATATTTTATCCGTTCCTCATAAAACATCCCCAGCAAATACTTGAAGCAGGCAGTCCTGTCCTTGGCGACACGAAGCGAGACAGAGGATTAAAGACTTTTGACAAAAACATCACATTGCAGCAGCAGACCGCCCTTGCACCGTGAGTTTTTGGTCCATCGTTGCACATTCAGAGCACAACATCTCTCCACATCTTCAATCTCTTTCGAGCCTCCATTTACCTGCCAACCCGATGCCACCAAACCATCACTCACGCAGTCACAGCCACTTCAGAGGGAGACAGATGTGGGGTCAGCAATGTAGCCTCCGTGGGAATTGTTTCTTATCAACAATGTCCAGGGTTAGTTGTTGCTCCTCGCCGTTTGGCCTTGAAATTTAAATGCTTAACACAGTTTGACAGTGCCCAAGAATTTGACTCGTGCATTTCTCCTCACAAAAAAACATTTGTTCTGAATATTCAAAGCGTGACAAAAAAAATAAAATGGCATTCTGCACTAGTCAAGAGCAATTATTCGCAAAATGGGAAATGGCATGCTTTCAAAAATACATTCATTTGACGAGGAAAGGGAGAGAAAGGTAATTAGAGCATAAAAAGTCCCGTGGAAACTGCAGTTGTCTGAGTTCTGCGATAAAACACTGTTGGATGGTGACCAGAATAGTAATGAATTCAGAAGCAGAGAGGGTAAAATCTATCATTTATAAGTAACTTAAAGCATGCTGTGGGATCTCTAAACTTGCTTACATAACTAACACTTAAATGTGCCAGAACATCGTCTACTGCTGGACTCGAGAGAACATGTGTATTATGCAAAAGGCTATTCTTGTATGAATATATTGCAGTTAATGCATGGGCGCCCTGGTCATCCGAATGTTTTCAACTGTGTCAGAGGCTATAACGGCATATCTTACAGTTTGCCTCCTGCATCCCTCCACGTACTGTAGATGGTTCTGCTGGAGTTTTCCAGTTTCACATTGAGGTCGTCGATCTTGCCTTTAATGGATTCCACGTCTTTTTATTGATCAAAAATGCATTGGAAAAACATGCATTCAAACTGTCAGAGCAGTAGCTTCTCGACAGATCTGAACCGTAACTCGGCCTGGTTGTGTCAGCCGCATGTTTTCCGTGAATAAAGAGCGGTTTAATGCTCTACGATGGAACCAGGCAATGCAATAACATATCGAGCAGTTGGCTGACACTACACCAGCACAAGTTACACCGTGCGCCTTTAAACTGGTTCTGATTCTGTTGTGGTATTGAACAGTTTGAATTTGCCATTACACTGAATAAACCCATGTAGAGGCTTGTTTATTTGTCGGTGCAGAGTCTGTGGAGTCTTTGGAGTCTTGTCTTGAGCTAGAACACCCAGCTGTTGGCACAAACGCAGATCTGCCGGTCAGCTGCACGGGGCATCTACCACACTGCTGCGTTGCATTTCAATGTGTATGACTAGGTGAGCCGGGGGGACTTTTCAGCTGCTGTCTGCTCCATCAAGTTCAAGCCAAACCTCAGGCCAAATGGTTGCACCTCCCTCTATGTTCTCTGCAATTGAGCGATCTTTGCGTTATCCAGATGTTTTTTTACATTTAAATAAGGGGGGAATTTGCATTTAGACCACTACAATCCAGGTGCTGCAGGCGAGCGCGTTGGCTAAATGTCATCAAAAGAGGAAATCACAAACAATCTCGGTGTAAGCCCAGAGCCTCAGGTGTGTGTACCTGCTGACCGATGATTGGGTGATTCTCCAACATTTTTCAGACTTAAGCCACTACACGATTGGTGAAAAAACAAAACAAAAGGCCGTTCAGTGGGCAGAAACACCCAATGGAGAATAATAACGGATCATATTATATTGGCAAAAGCTAATTTCACAGGGTGGATTACAGGCTCACTGCGAGATCCATCAACAACAATATTACTCAAGCCCACAAAATTATAACATATTGAGTTCACATCACATCAGCAGCGCAAATGTGCACGATCGAAACACAAAATAACAATAAGCGTGTGTGTGAAAAGGTGACAGTGGAGTGCTGAACTTGTTACTACTGATGCGTAATGACTGATTTGATCTGATTTGAAAGAAGAAGAAAAAAACAAAGTGATGCTGGCTAATGATGCGCTGCATGATCTAAGCACTGTGTCATTGTGAGAACATGTGTCTGATTTTGGGGAGGGTCTTGCTCTGTGGGCCAGTATTGCATGCAATCATGGAACTTGGGCAGGGAAAATACTGAGAAAAAGCACAATTATAGTTCACATGGCATATGCAAAGGAGAGGCATGTGCACTTACCCCAAAGATGACAGTGTCTTCTCCTGGAAATACTGGGATGAACTTGTCTCCGCGGGTAATTTCGGATTGGTTCAATGGGCGAAAGCGGCACAAAACCTTGATATTGCATTCAGCATTTCCATCCGCCATAGTGAGGTCAAAAATAGCTTTCCCGAGATTCCCAATAATAAATGGGCAAATCTGCGCGCGTTCTTCGTCAAAAGCAGCGGACTCTCAGCCTAAACCGCCGGGTACAGTCACATGCTTTTTAGGGCGAGACAGATACGAGGTGCATCTGAGTTTGCTAAAAAAAAAATGGAAATAAAAGCGCAAAAGACAGAGCAAAAAGACAGTCAAATTTAAAAAGTTCTTCACGGTGCGATCCTCCGAGCAGCCAAAGTGTGGCCGGGGCAGATGGTGAGGTGCGGGGAGCGTTCCAATTTGGTCCGGTGCTGGTTGGTGTCTGAATGGGCTGCAGGCTTTCAGAAGCACGCCTTGCATCAGTGCCATCTCTCTCTCTCTCTCCCTCTCTCTCTCTCTCTCTAGAGAGAGGGAGAGAGAGACCACAGAGAGAGAGAGAGAGATTCCTCAGGACTTTAGCGTCATCTTGTGGCCGAGCACGCGTCCACGTCACGTCACCGCCTCAGCCTTCTCCATGGCCTTCCCCCGGCTCTGAGCTCTGAGCTGCCGCTGCTGCTCCTCCTCATCCGTCGCTACATTCGCCTTCTATTCAGCTCACATTTCAAGAGCTCACGTATTTATTGCCGGTGCTTGTTTACGACAATGGCCGATCCGAAATACGCAAACTTGCCGGGGATTGTAAGCATTTTCCCACTCGTAGCCTGACTGTCAGTGTCTGCAGCGTTAGCCTGACGCTAGCTAGAGCTCCTGTAGCTAGCATACAAGCAGCTAATCGAAAAGCTTTGTCAGTGTTATTGTTCCGTTTACACATTATTTCACCATTATGTGCGTCATTGGGATAAACGTAACTGTTCAAAGCTACATATTTAACAGATTTAGTGGTTCGTATCTAGTTTTAGACGTCGCTGGATGGTCGGGGCGTTGGCTGTGATGACTTGACTGTGTCCAGTTTGTGACAATAATGTCCTGTGTTTACATCATCTTCATCTTTATTCTATAATCATCAGGCCTTCAATGAACCAGACGTGTATGAGACTGGCGATCTGCCCGAAGATGACCAGGCTCAGTTTGAGTCGGTGAGTGGCTGCGTTTATGTTGTTATGGTTTTGGAAAAGAAAGATTCATGTTCATTAGCTAACCAGACCCATAGTGATGTGGTTATAAATAAGCTCAGAAGTAGTGTAGTTTTGGTGCCACAAATCCTATTCACCCATACAGTCTGTAATTATAGTTATTGATGCACATATAACTCACAAAATAATCATGCATATTTCACCTTGCTCTGACTACATTTTGACAGATGGAATACAAATTTGTGTTAAATTTCATGGTTGTATTGAAGTTAAAGTAGAGTGCTGAATGAACACAATCTACCACCTGATGAACAGTTTGGACAAACATTTGGGACATTATAACGCACAGATTAGTTATACTGGTCATGTGCTATTTACGAAGGACAATAAGTGTTAACTGTGAACCTAATTGGCCTTCTCCCTTCATGTGTCCTATTCGTTCTTCCCAACCCCTTGCCTTTGCTTTGACTCCCCCCCTCACCCCTCCTGGAAGTCTAGTTTGTACAAGTAAGACTGACATTTACACTCCGTGAGCTTCCTACCATGCTTTTTGCATGTCCTTTTTCAATCTCATTTCGATTTAAAACTTCTTGGGAGTAATGAGAATGTAAATTTTAACTATTTACAAAAAGTTGACAGAAGTTTGTTTACCTATCGGTGCATTTAAAGGTGATTTAGTACTGCTGAAGAGTTTCCCTCTAGTCACTTTCTATGGGCCAGACAACATTTCGGTACTGCTCTAGTGACAAAAGCTATCAGTGATCTAACTTTAAGCTTTATATTGGGGTGTGATTGCCTTTTCAGATCATTTTTAAATGATCACAGATAGCAATTGCCATCTTGAGTGGTACTGATGGCCCATGGACTAACTTTCTGTACGACTCTTATTTAAAGTATAATGTGTTGAATAGCAGAGAAATGTGTGTCTGACTTTATCTTTCTTCAACAGCTAATTGCTCTGTTTTTGCATTTTGGTTGCTTTTTCGACCTCTGTAGCGTGTACAGATATAGCATTATTAACATAAAGTCAAAGTGGCTGCCAGTTTTGAAGAATGAATTGTTTTGGAGCTCAACCTCATCATTGCAATACATTTTTACTTTTGAACTTGATAGACCAAAGTGTGCACTTTACAGAGGCTGTAGCTTAAGATATCAAAACATTTTGTCCGGTGCTTTTTCAGATCAGCTGTTATTTACACTAACCGCATGTTGAAAGCAAATTTGTGGTTTATGATCAGTCTGCTATTTTTCTAGTTTTGTATTTATTCACGAAAAATACTTTTCTTGAAGCATGTTCCTTCTAAACCTCTCCTCTTGTATTCCCATCATGTATTACACTAGGCCTCCGTGTCAACAATAATGCCATGACACACTTATGCCCTGCATTTGTCGTGAATGCATTATTTCAGACTAGATAACTCTGTTGTGTTAATGGGACATTTCTACTGAACAGGGGAAGACAGAAAGAGCACCATAAGCTGTATGAAAGGTCTCCAGGGCAGACGCTCTTCAACACTGCTCTCTTTCTTATTCCTCCTGCCCCTGATCAACTGTTCCGGTTGTGTGCCTGGCATGTGATAACCACATTAATCTGTGTTGTCTCTCTCTCTCCCCCCTCTCTTCTCTCCCTATCCTCTTGCGTTACTTTCTCTAACTCTCTTTGGAAACCCAAGGAGCTGGTAAGAGTCTAACTCTTCTTCCAACCCACCCATCCATCTGTGCACCTGTGTCACTTTGTGTGTCACTTTGTGTGTCACTTTGTGTGTCCTGTTTATGTCTGTGTGTCACTTTGTTGCTATTTTAATCTACTCCATTGATCACCGTCGAGACTGATCAATCGGTAGTGCATGTTCTTTCAAGGAAACTAATTCCCCTAGAAATGAAATAATGGAATGGTGTCCAAAGGCTGGGTAACAACATTTTGTTAAAGAAAAGGGTGAACATTTTGAAGAAATTTGCACAGCCCTTGGGTCCATTTAACAAAAGCATCTCATTTAGTATGTTAAGAAAACAGAAAATCAGTAAATATTAATTGATTTGCTGTTCATGACAAACGATTGTCTCTGATGAAACAATTAAGCTTGTTTTTCTTTTTAATTATTTGGATGTATAACTACGACATAAACATAATTGTGAATCTTTGATGGCCAATGATTAAGCATTAAATTTCCTGTCAGGTTTTGCCATTTCTCAAGTTTACTTTGGGACTGGAAAGTCTGGGGCCTCCAAATCAATTGTCCAACACTCAATACAAATAATAATAAAAGAGAGTGTGCTACTGTATATGAGCCTGTTTTCTGCTTATCCACAGGAGGAGCTCTGCAGTGACAGCGTGGAGAGGATCGTGGTCAATCCCAACGCCGCCTTTGACAAGTTTAAAGACAAGCACGTCAACACCAGAGGGCTCGGTCAGTCCTATTTATTTATTATGATTATTCTGTTGTCTGTAGACCTTTTAAAATGTACGTACCCATAGAGTATCATAATACTCTGTTCATTATAATCTTTCTATATTGTAAATAGTTGTGTGTTTTGTTGTGTACTTATGCATTTCTTGAATTCACTTGTCATTTTTCTGTTCTTTCTGATTAGACTTCTCAGATCGAATAAGTAAAAGCAGACGAGTGGGCTATGAATCTGGGGATTATGAAATTGTGAGTATTTGTGAAGATTCTCTCTTGTGGTTTCCACCCAATGATCTGATTTTCATTGTTTAGAACGGACATGAAGTCAGCCGTTTGTTAAAAGTTGTTTTAAAAAGTTGTACTGATAATTTCAATGTTTTCAGATTAAACAAGGACTCTTTGATGGTGACTGTGTGATCCATGAAACTGCATATTAATACATTCTTCTGATCTCTGCTTAGCTTGGAGAAGGCAGTGGGGTGAAGGAGACGCCCCAACAGAAATACTTGCGTCTGGTCAATGAGATCCAGGAGCTGACCAAAGAGGTGGACTCCATCCAGGTGGGCACCTCAAAATACAAAATGTAGAAAACACTGGCTTTTGTAGCGCAGTCACTCTCTGAACAGCAGTGGTTTAAAGTGGCCCCTAAACACTCCAGGCTCAGCTCCAGATGTGTATCAAGACGTCTGATCATGTTCTGTATAACTTTAATAGCCATTGCTCCTTTGTTGAGATTATGTTTGAAATTGCTGATCGCGCTCCATGAAATGGAACATCTAACATTAGTCAGCGTCAAATAAAAAGTGGCATACAGATTGGGTTATGTATTTTCATTTCATTTTATTGACTCTGTCAATAAAAGGGCCTGGCTTATTGCTGTAGCAGCAGCACTGAGTCCTCGCCGCCTCATGGCACAGAGGCTGGCACTTCTGCATCCAGCTCCGCCCTGTCGGCTTTCCCCCACCAGTGGCCAGTTTAAGCTCGGCCTCAGAACTGTGCTTTGTGCTGCTCGCAAGTCTGACATTGACCTGCCCACCGGGAAAATGGGGGACTACGTAGAACCATAGGGTGGGGCATACCGCAGGTTGGAGTTAGATGTTTGGAATAGGTAGATTACATGAAGCCTACTTATTGCGCTCTTTGCTCCTGGCTGCACTTCAAGAATGAGCGTCACAGCTGTAATTTTATGCATTTTAATGATCCACCAGATGGCGCCTTAGGGGACCGACTGGCTCGCCTGTGCCCTTTTTTCTGGTATTGAAAAAGGGCATAGTGATAATGAATAAACTCCTTCTCATAAATACCATCATTTTAAGTACTTTAGAGTGCTGCCCTCTACTGTCTTTTTTTCTACAGTTTTTGTCCAGTGTAGACATGGAAATCAACAGAAATCTAGGCAACAATGCAACCTCTTTAATATGCATGATGCCATCAAAATATCGTGATACTGATATAGATATCAGTTTTGTGACTCTTGAGTATTGTGATATTTAGGTGAAAATAATTTTTCCTAATACACTTATGGAAAATATTGAAGACTGCTCATAGTATCGAGTCCTGTATCCATAGTATCGAGTCCTGTATCCATAGTATATCGAGTCCTGTATCCATAGTATCGAGTCCTGTATCCATAGTATATCGAGTCCTGTATCCATAGTATATCGAGTCCTGTATTCATAGTATATCGAGTCCTGTATTTCTATTCACCTATTCAGTACTTTCATTCACCTTTTCAATTCTTTTACATATTTAACTCCCACTGCACTTTCAGTTAACTTTGAAAAATTGCACCTCTTTAAAATGGCATCAATAAAAACGATCTGTTTAATGTGCTTTTCCTTAGTCGGCCACAAATGAAAGCAACGCAGAGGAGCGCCTCACCCCTGTGGTCCTGGCTCAGCACGCAACCCAGCTCAAACAGCAGCTGGTGTCGGCCCACCTCGACACACTCCTGGGACCACAGGCACACATCAACCTCACTGATCCAGATGGAGCGCTGGCAAGGTGAGCTGCCAACACCATGCCAATCCCAACAACTGTCTGAGAGCTTTAGATCTACTGCTTTAAGCTCTCAGTAGAGGAACGAGGTGCTAAAGATCTCGTGCAACATTAAAGTGCATATGACGGGTTATCATATTTTTCTAATGATTACTTCATTTGGTGGGACAGACCCTGAGGTAAATAGTAGAAGTAGAGTTAGAGTAGTATTCTAAAACATCTGTTATCAACGAACGGCATGCTATTGAACATGCAGGGATATGTCATTAATATGTCCTTTGTTTACAATATGGTTGCTATGTAACAGTGCTTCTGTGTTCCAGTGGTCAAGTTGAAATAATTTATTTATACTGGGGAAACCCAATGAGAGAAACTCTTATTTTTGTGAGTGCCGTGTCAAATACAAAATGAGACAAACACAGAATATCCAGATTAAAACATTGAATAAGATTAACAAATACTTATAAACACAGGGAATAATAATATGTGCAGATTTTCACTTTGACATTGTTTACACCAAACCCCACGTGACTAAGGCTAGAAAACGGAAGGCAGACTGGCATTGATGACAGCATTAAACTTGGTCAAATCTCTTTGTGTCTCTGTCTCCTTCTGTTGCCAGGCGTCTGCTCACCCAGCTGGAGGTGGCCAAGGGCAGTCGTCCCGGCGTCTCTTCAGACACCAAGGCCGCGGCGAAGGGCCCAGATGGAGTGGTCCTCTATGAGCTGCACAGCCGGCCGGAGCAGGAGAAATTCCACAACGCTGCCAAGGTGAAGTAGAAAACCGCAGGCGCAGGCAGTTTGGCAATAATGTCGAGGATGAACGTGGAAATGAGATGACCTACCCATTTAGCTGGCTTTTCGTTTTTTTGAATATCGTACTACAAAACCACATTTGAACTGAACAAAATGATTAAGAATCTTCCACTACAGGCAATCAGCCATTGAATTGAATCGGACGCTACAAGGATTAAAAAATGTCTTCTTCCGTCATGGGTTTATGTTTATAGATGGCAGAATTGGAGAAGCGTCTGGCAGAGCTGGAGACTGCGGTTGGCCCGGGATCAGACAAACAGGTACGCAGCACGATCACGCCGCCTCCCAAAGTCTCGCCAGTGTCCCGCCCAACTCCGCTTGACTCCGTTTTGTTTGGCGTTGCAGGGGCCGCTGAGTGCTGGAGTACAAGGAGGAACTTTGATGGTGAGTATCCTGTGAGCCCTCAGCATTTACAGTGTCACGCAGCCACTTCACTGATAGAATGAGGACTTGTCACACGAAATGTGTGAGATATCGACTTGAAATGTGTTTTTTGTCTGACTCAGGACACCATAGAGCTGCTCCAAGCAAGAGTCAGCGCTCTAGACTCCGCTACTTTGGATCAAGTGGAGGCTAGGCTGCAGGTAATGCCCTTTCTAAAGTGTTCCAATCCCTTTTCAAAATGATCCCTATTCAAATGATTGGCGTAAAACAAGCTTGTCATTGATATGAATATGTTTTTAGAGCGTTCTTGGGAAGATGAATGAGATCGCGAAGCACAAAGCGGCTATTGAAGATGCCGAGACTCAAAACAAGGCAAGTTTTGTGGTTTTGTCTTTGTTCAGTGTTTCTCAAATTGGTGGTATGTGGCGCCCTCTGCTGCTTGAGTCATTGTGTCATTTAGAGAAAAATATGTTAATGTTTTTGTACTCTTTTATCCATGTTTTTGGCCCGTAGGCTTTTATTAGACAGGAAAGACTGCGTGAAATGGATGAGAGAGGAGGGAGGACATGCAGTACATTTTCTGAGTCGGGATTCAAACTCACGACATGGGCCCTAGTGTAGGCTGATAAAGTCCGGGTTTAGCTGCTTTAATGATACTTAGAATTCATATATAATCTTGAGTTTGAGAACCACCGGTGTAGTTCATTGAATTGTGTATTTAATGATTTAGAGGGTATTTTAAGTACTGTATTTTCCGGAGTACAATTTGCACCAGCCAAAAAATGCACAATAGAGAAAAAAACATAAATTGCACTGGAGTATGAAATGCGGTTGCAAATGTGAAAATAACAAATAATATCACATAAGTCGAGTATAAGTATATAACTATAAATATAAGTACAAGTCGCGCTCCGGTCAAAACTATGAAAAAAGCTGCGATTTATAGTCCAGAAAATACGGTACATACATTTCTACTACATTCAGCCATTCCTCAAATCTTGGTTTGGCTGAGTTGAAACCATGTCATGAACTTGTGTGACTGAAGAGGCTCTTTTCCCAGGTCACGCAGTTGTATGACTTGGTGCAGAAGTGGGACGCCGTGTCCACTTCAGTGCCTCAGGTGGTGCAGAGGCTCGTCTCCGTCAAAGAACTCCACGAACAAGGTACTTCAGACTTCAACTGACTCAAAGCAGGTCCTGTCGTTTTGTTTTATCACCCGGTCGGTCTGTTATAAATGTCTGTTAGTGTTTACAACAGTTTCCACTTTGGGAGAAGAAGCGATTACTATTTGAACCATTTTTCATACAACTTTTGTGTGAATTTCAATGTCAAAGTATAGCCTCTTTTGATGGAACAAAACGACAGATTATAACTAGTTCTATATGTTTATGGTAATACTATAAGCATAAAGTATTATTTGTATCACCAGTTTTGGATCAGCTTGTTTTAGATCATGTGGAGCAACATTTAGACTATGGGACACTACTATAGTCTTCTCTAATAATGGGCTTTTTAACACTTTTTAAACATCTAAAACGCCTCAAAAGTGTTTAAATGAGTAAAGTATGGGTTTTATAGCGTTCCAGTCAATCCTCTGAATGCAGCATTTGCCTACAAAAGTACTACTGTACAACTTTAGTACAACTGTTTATAAGGACATTGAAAAATCACATTACGCATAACATCAAATACCTATAACCTTTGCCGCTAGTTTTTTGTTCACTCAGTACTTTAGCGCCCGGGATTGGAGAAGAGAAGCAGTGAATATGGCAGAAGTGACACCCATGAGAGTTCAAGGACAATTGTGTTGTATTTGGGTTACAGAGGGAGAGGGGGGAAGGGGGAGCAGGGGGTTCGGAGTACAATACTGTGCAACAAATGTCTCCCACGGCATGTGAATGAGACTCGTGTCAGGCTGCGCCGTGACGCGACCATCTACAAAGGAGACGAGGATTAAACTCGTGCTAAATTTGGACTCAAAAGGATAATGGAATTAGCCTAAAGCATGTTATTGTGTCACAGATGGCAAGAAATCACTGAAAGGGCGGTTTAAATGGTAATATAATTAGACTAAATCTCCGATACAGACCCCCGTCCCCCTCACGTCAGCGCATGAAAGCAGAAACACGACTTTTAAAGCTGCACCGTGTAACTTTTCTTGTCAACGGTGGGCCGCGTGCTTCTCTCCGTGAGGTGTTCTCGCTTTGCCACGGCCCTGGGCTTAAATAGTCAGAGGAAAGAACATTATTGTACCGATTTTACTCGAGCGTCTTCAAATCTAGGCGTTTGTTTCCACAGCGATGCAGTTTGGGCAGCTGCTGACCCACCTGGACACGACCCAGCAAATGATCAACCACACGCTAAAGGACAACAACAGCTTACTCACACAGGTAAATGGACACGGAAAGGCCGAGGATTTAAAAATGAGTCAACAAACATATTAAGTCTCATTGTTTCTCTGCTCTAGGTTCAACAGACGATGAAGGAAAATCTGGCTGCGATTGATGAGAATTTTGCTGCTATAGATCAGCGAATAAAGAAGATTTCTAAGTAAATTGTGAACATAATAATATATAATAGAATTTTCTTTCTTTTCCTCTTTTTTCCTCAATCAAAGCAGCGAGTTGCACCAGTCGCATGAATTCTCCGGATATCACTTCAAGCCTTCGCATTTTAGACTGATTTGTTTTTATAATTGTTGCTGAAACTTAAAAACGATTATATAAATGGTGGGTTAATTTACATGTTGGGTTTACTGGTGATCCAACTGGTTAATTGTGTAAAATGAAGTTGAGTGGTGAGCACATGACGTCCAGGACGACTCACAGAAGGAACGCTTGTAAATATGCCTCGTTTCCAGACCGAATATCACAGACAAACTTTTATTCTGCTCTTGTCTTTGCATAAAAGTTCATTACATTGTAGTCTACATCCGTGGTTATGGCAAATAGTTAATAAAATTCACAATATGTAAAAGTACTGTGCTTTTTTCCCCCTTTCAAAGTATAATACTGAACTACAATATCACAACAATAAAAAGGGTCAAACTCGACCATCAGTGAGAATTAAGACCGCAGCGTTGTCATTACGTTATTAAAACACAAGGTGGCAGCAAAACATAAAAAACGAGACTGACTTAAAATTAACCAATTCTATTTCCTCTAAGAAATAAATCCACATGTCCATATTATCACCGATATAAGTGTTAAGTTAATATGAATGTAGCGCCTTGAACGAGATGATTTTAGTCTCATTTCTGTCAATGAAAGGCGCGTGTGTCATGACATGTTTGGACATGTTCAGAGGACCGCTGCGCCCCTGGTGGTGAGAGAGTGACATCACAGCAGTGTTTTTGATATTTTACCTTTTCACTTGACATAACTGGTGGAAGCCAACTACAAGACTGTTGTTACAGTGAGTCCTGTTTCTGCCTGTTCATGGAAATGTGCTCGCCCTGGATATGTATACAATACAGAGTGATATCATTCTGGATTTTGCTTAAAGTAAGTAAAATTAGTCTGACTTTTTTCCTCAAACTAGGATACTCAAATATATACAAATGTAGGCTACAAAGAAAGCATAAAAGTACTGTTGAATAGATATCTGTTGTGTAAAGATCTTAAAGTGTGATAAATGCTTGATAAGAGCAGGAGGGTTATGGCTGCTCTCTGCCCTGGATCATGTTTTTTTTTTTTTACAGGTCACTGTAAAGTGGAACACATGAGGTCCACGTAAGTGTTACATTTTAGTCATTGTAAATGCCAATAAAACGACTTAATAGAATGGATCCATTAGTTCCTGGGCAAATCAGAACTGATTTTTTGCCACTTTCCTGCCTATTCAATGGATTTTAATTTACAGAGTTTAATTTTTGAAAAATGCATTATTATTGATACTCAAAGAATTCCGATTCCATAGTTCCACCTTCAAGGCACATACAAAGATCTTGCATAAGGACACAACGGCCTTTCCTCTAGTGCCCCACTGTGGCCCCTGGTGTTCCAGCGTCCATCCAAGTGCTAGTAAGGCGTGTCCTGCTGAGCTTCCGAGATCAGCAAGATCAGGCATTGGTTAGTACTCCACATACTCCACATCGCATTATTCATTCACTCCACATCTAGTTTCTATTGTAGCCACAGCTGCCCTGGAGCAGACTGACAGAAGCGAGGCTCCCAATCTGTCCCATCGCATTCCACCACCGCCAAACATTCACTCACACATCAGATTCATACTAAGGCTAAGCAGAAGAGTCTACACACATCAGATTCATACTAAAGCTAAGCAGAAGAGTCTACACACATCAGATTCATACTATGGCTAAGCAGAAGAGTCTACACACATCAGATTCATACTATGGCTAAGCAGAAGAGTCTACACACATCAGATTCATACTATGGCTAAGCAGAAGAGTCTACACACATCAGATTCATACTAAAGCTAAGCAGAAGAGTCTACACACATCAGATTCATACTATGGCTAAGCAGAAGAGTCTACACACATCAGATTCATACTATGGCTAAGCAGAAGAGTCTACACACATCAGATTCATACTATGGCTAAGCAGAAGAGTCTACACACATCAGATTCATACTATGGCTAAGCAGAAGAGTCTACACACATCAGATTCATACTATGGCTAAGCAGAAGAGTCTACACACATCAGATTCATACTAAAGCTAAGCAGAAGAGTCTACACACATCAGATTCATACTATGGCTAAGCAGAAGAGTCTACACACATCAGATTCATACTATGGCTAAGCAGAAGTGTCTACACACATCAGATTCATACTATGGCTAAGCAGAAGAGTCTACACACATCAGATTCATACTATGGCTAAGCAGAAGTGTCTACACACATCAGATTCATACTATGGCTAAGCAGAAGAGTCTACACACATCAGATTCATACTATGGCTAAGCAGAAGTGTCTACACACATCAGATTCATACTAAGGCTAAGCAGAAGAGTCTACACACATCAGATTCATACTATGGCTAAGCAGAAGTGTCTACACACATCAGATTCATACTATGGCTAAGCAGAAGAGTCTACACACATCAGATTCATACTATGGCTAAGCAGAAGAGTCTACACACATCAGATTCATACTATGGCTAAGCAGAAGAGTCTACACACATCAGATTCATACTATGGCTAAGCAGAAGTGTCTACACACATCAGATTCATACTATGGCTAAGCAGAAGTGTCTACACACATCAGATTCATACTATGGCTAAGCAGAAGTGTCTACACACATCAGATTCACACTAAGGCTAAGCAGAAGAGTCTACACACATCAGATTCACACTATGGCTAAGCAGAAGAGTCTACACACATCAGATTCACACTATGGCTAAGCAGAAGAGTCTACACACATCAGATTCATACTATGGCTAAGCAGAAGAGTCTACACACATCAGATTCATACCATGGCTAAGTAGAAGAGTCTACACACATCAGATTCATACTATGGCTAAGCAGAAGTGTCTACACACATCAGATTCATACTATGGCTAAGCAGAAGAGTCTACACACATCAGATTCATACTATGGCTAAGCAGAAGAGTCTACACACATCAGATTCATACTATGGCTAAGCAGAAGTGTCTACACACATCAGATTCATACTATGGCTAAGCAGAAGTGTCTACACACATCAGATTCATACTATGGCTAAGCAGAAGAGTCTACACACATCAGATTCATACTATGGCTAAGCAGAAGAGTCTACACACATCAGATTCATACTAAAGCTAAGCAGAAGAGTCTACACACATCAGATTCATACTATGGCTAAGCAGAAGAGTCTACACACATCAGATTCATACTATGGCTAAGCAGAAGTGTCTACACACATCAGATTCACACTATGGCTAAGCAGAAGAGTCTACACACATCAGATTCATACTATGGCTAAGCAGAAGAGTCTACACACATCAGATTCATACTATGGCTAAGCAGAAGTGTCTACACACATCAGATTCATACTATGGCTAAGCAGAAGTGTCTACACACATCAGATTCATACTAAAGCAGAAGTGATTCAACAGATCCCATCAGAGCCACAGCCGCCGCGCTGACCAGGCCCCACTCGTTTATCTTTTGAGATATGACGAGCTCAGGCCTACTTAGATACACAGATAACATAAAATATATTAATAATATAAATATAAATTGTATAATAAAATATAGCTCCTATATAAGTAATCATGAGGTGAAAACAATTTAAACATGATTAAACCCCCATAAAATCATATTTATTTGCGTCTCATTTAAAGTAGTAGTAGTAGAAGTAGTAATCAAGTAAGTAGTAATCAAGATGCATAATTTTTAATCAGAACAAACACATTGCAGCTACTGGCAAAAGCAATCCTGCTTTTATGAGGGTTCAAACTAAGTCTAAGTCTACTGAGGAGAGAACACATCAAGTCTTGTTTTTAGAGTGTGTTGAAGATAACATGGCTTCATTCTCCGTAAAATGTCAAATTACTTACACATTTACTCTCAAGTTCAGTAATTAGAATATTTTTGATTCATTACTTCCATCTTGGCTCTGAATATTCAGCCTAATGTCAAGAGAGTTTCCAGGGAATTTGATCCTGGACCCTGCCCAAAAGGGAAAGGCCCAGATGACTCTTCAATTTTATCTATAGAATAGGTCTATATTTATTACTGACTGAAAGGACACTTACATGCTGAATGAAAGGGTTTATATTTAGACAAAAGCAGTATCAATTTGAATTATTATACACAGTAATAAAAAAAAGGTTGATTTGTGAAGCAGCATAAATTTCATATTTTAATTATAGATATTGAAGAGCTTCCAATTGTTGGAAGTTTCCAATTGTCTGTTTTAGCTTTTAACCAAATACCTTGAAACCACTCGACTAGTAAACCCTTTATTCTATTAAATATGACTATATTACAGTTCAAATTCTGCTCTAGGATCTATATAAATAACTGATTAAGAACAAAATGGCCCCAAACAAACAGCAGCCGTTGTTGCTTCATTACATTTGTTACATTTGTAGAAACAATATCTCAAGGATGTCGAGGTGTCTTCACTTTAGCGCATGATGTGCAGAACGACTTAAAACCTTCCGAGATTTTTGTTTGAATACTTGTTTTGCTCCTTACGACAAAGAGATGAACCGATTCAGAAATAACTAATAATGATTGAATATCTGCACTTAGTTGTGTCTAGATTGAGAATAGATTGTTAGTGTATTAATACGTGTTTTCTGTCAATTTAGATTTGATTTAGTGTTAATACTCATACAATAGTGTCAAAATGGCCATAGTATTCAAGACACGGGAAGTATTCAACATAAAATATACATACTTGTCTATCATTGAAATCACATCAAATTACTGATATTAGTCATTTGAAAGATAAAATCTTGTAAGAGGTTAAGCAAATATTTTCTTTTTCATAAATTAAGACTTATGTTTCTATTGCATTCTTTATATATTTATAATTGTATCTTTTATTTAGATATACTTTCAGTATAACTTACATTTATGGCTTTTCCAATTTAAATTTAAATTGATTTAAAACTTTCATAAACAAACAAATTAGTTTTTAATAAGATGAACATCAACCACTTTTAGTTCAATTTAAAGCCTTACAACAAATGACTATTATAAATATATATGACTTATCATCCACACTGACTTCAGGCAGGACTCTTTATTTACTGAACAGAGTCAAACGGTGGGATTCCTCGGGCAGAGGAACACAAAAGAGGAACAGGGAGCAGCGATTGTTCTACACCTGTGTTTGTGTGCTGGTTTGAGGAGCGAGGCAAAGCGGTGCTTGTGGTGAGCCCCCCGATGGCTACCAGAAAACCCACCTGTTCAGACAGCCGTTTAAACTTTAATATTCTCTGCTAGAATCTGATTTTTACCTTTGCCTTTTTAATGTTTTATCTATTGTGCCTATTCCAAGAATTTGAAAGTTCCCAGAAAAAAAGACAATAAATCCTCCTTATTGCAAACCCAAAGTGATAAGAACAAAGACAATAATAAGATAAAGACAATTATTTCTATAGATTTTAAAACCAGAAGTCGGATTGTGTGAGCTCATATTTCATCCAATAATTCTCAAATATCAAGATGCAAAAGATAAATTGTTGTCGGGTAAAACAAAGCCGACAGTCCGCGGGTGACATTAAAAAAAAGAGGTCGTATATAAATTACATTTGGGGCCCCGGCGTGCATTTGTCAGGTTTTCCCGAACGGGACCGGACAGGAGAGGAGACTGAAGGGCTAAAAGTAGGCTGGATGCGGTTGTGAGGCAGAATAAAAGCTTGGAGCGAATGAAACGAGGAGGGGGGGAAGAAGACTAAGGAGGTATAGGCTAAAGAGAGGCGAGCTCGCAGGTAAACACGGCTTACAGATTAACAGGGATTGTTGGTGACGCCGTGCCCCCGAAATCTCCAAAACACACAGATCTCAACAAGTGGAAGCGACGTAGAGCTGGGGAAATCTGTGCCGGATGAGACGGCTGTGAGTGGATAGAGTTCTGTAAGTCCCAGGTGAAGAAATAGAATTGCATTAGCGACGATTTAAGTTGCCCTAAAAAGCCGACTACTGTAAATCCGGGACATCTTTGTTTACCGAGAGATTGACGGATGATCTCATTGACCTGTGTGTGAGCCGGCGTTTCAACTAACAGACAATAGATTGCTCGTCTGAAAAATAAAAGGAAAAAAAATCTGTTTAATTTGATAAACTTGATGTCAATTGTCTCAAAACGGCGAATCAGTTTTCTCAATCTGTTATTGGTCTTTCAGGGGGAGCGGGAAAGCGTTGGGGGCTGGCAGCGACAATGGGGGAAAAGGGCAAGTCGGGAGGAGCAGAGCGCTTCTGGAGTCTCGCCGGAGCACGATGAGAACAGCTGTAGGAGTTTTTGAGTCTCGTTCGGCGGCGCTGGAACCGATTGCGACAGCTGGTCCGTCCGTTCCATGAGAGAACGTTGTGAAAGCTGATGAGGCGTGGCCGTGGACTCTTGACCGAGGGGGTACGGGACAGAGGAACAGGGAAAGGGAAAGTGTGGCGCAGGTGGAATCACTAGTGTTGATGGATGTGGAAAACCAAAGATAAACAGCAATAACAACAGCAAAAAGTAATTGTTAAACTACATTTGTTGAATAGTTATGCTGCGAGTTTGTTTTGGAGTTGTTTGAATGTTCGGAGCTGGGAAAATAAATCTTCAAACTCATTTGTGGAGCAGCTCTGTGGCTGTGAGAAAAGATGATCGCAATCGCACCGACTTTAAAAGGATTAATACATTTTGAGAGGTGTGAATATTTGGTTGAATTTGGTTAAAAACTGTTTCTATAAAATGATAGTGGGCAATTTCCCAACACGCAGGGAAATTTTCATACGAGCCATTGTTATTGATGTGAAAAACAAAATTTAAAAAATGTGTTCTTTTGTTTTCTCAAATAATTTAGAAGAGATAATTTATTCTAATATTATTATAATAAACAGATAAAGCATAAGCATCATCAGTGATAATAAAAGTGGACTGAGCCGTTTGTGAAGAGAGAATATCACACATTTGCGTTGACAGAAAGCGAGACAAAGTAACGGATCTTATTTACACTGCTATAAAACCTTTCAGAAAATTATTTTTTACCTTTCCATCAATACATCTTCACTATTAGTAATGCATTATGATAAACTTATTTGATTGATTTAATTGATTGATATTGACACATATATCAACACACAACAAACAATATGCGCAACACTGGGAACACTGGGCCTAAACCCTGCTGATTATTGCAAAGAGACACTGGGAATGGGGCTGTAAACAATGTTCTCTAATGAACACAACACCCAGACCGACAAAACAAACAGACGGCGCGCGCGCGGGATGCGGCGGCGCGGGGGGCGGGGCTGGGTGCAGGGGGGCGGGGCGGGGTGGGCAGTGAAAGTATGCTCCACCAGACTCAGCAACAGCCACTCAAGTCGTGACGTGATCGCGGTGCTTCCTGCAGCGCTTTAACCCGGGTCCTAGAGACAGTGTTGAGCTTTCTATTCGCTACTTGGCGCTGTTGCTATGGGGCCGTGTGCACGTGGGGCCACAAACACACTTGCTGAGTTTGGGATTAGGGCAGGGAAAGTGTCGCGGACCCGGAGACGCGTCCAGACCACGGCCATGATGAAACGCGCGGTGTTTTGTTGCCACGGGTGTTGTTGCTGGTCGGTACCGTGGTCCACCAGACGTTGTTTACGTCGGTGGTCGCGCTCCATCAAGTGAACACGGAGTGACTCGAACTGTTTGACCCCGATGAACTTGGGAAGTCTGCTTGGAAACAATATCGACTGTTGATAGGCTACTATTTATACAATGATGTGATACAATAGATGGGACGGACCTGGGTGAAAAACTACAACTTGTGTGTTGGAATGTTGACTTTTTCTGCAGTGAAAGTTACTCATGTATAGCCTATTTGTTGTGGTATTTTGTAAGTTAATGTACTAGTTGTAGTTGGCATGTATCAATAAATTGCTCGAGTTACATTTTATTGGCATTTGACTGTTGTATTGTTCTTGTTGGGTGGAGTTCAGAAAAGGCATTTCTTTATGATTTGCCCGTTGTTTGCTACCAAAAAAATGACTTTCACTAACTTCCAGAACTTACATTTAAGTCACAATAGTCTACAATTTAAACAAAGGAAACAAAAAACACTATATAAATTTGTGTAAAGGTGAATCACTATGTGGCCGATGTGAATTTGCTTTGACATGATTGGTAAGGGGTTTAAATTGCTTAATGAATGATTAAACAAACACGTGTAACATGTTTGTCTCAGACAAAGTAATGTTTCAGAGCAGACGGACAAATAGAGCGCGAGACGTATGCCGCGGCTGCGCGCGCGCCTCAGACGCTCCTCCAGCCGGGCGTGTTTTCATCAAATGAATGGAGCTGAATATGACACCATTGTCCGCGAGTGCTTTACTTAACCATTCATTAACTACGTCCCTGGCAAATTAAAGTCACAAGTCCTCATCATTTAGATTTAAATTTTAAGCACACCTGGTGAATTCTATTTTTTTAAATATTTTTTTTTAGCTAAGTTACAAAATAAACGGAATCCAAAGTTGACAAAAGATCGTATCATTGACTGATTAACAACATCATTTTGATTGATGAAATATTAAACACACGGCAAATATTTTTCCTCTTTTTTTTAATTATAGTCTTTTGTTCCGTAAACAAACAATTCTTCGACATTAGATATCCTTGCATATGTGTATATTTTTAGATTTTTGTTAGAGCCAACACTGTTTAATAAAACATGTTCTGATTCTGCTGGTGTTATCCCCAGCTAGAAATTGGTTGCCAAGCATTGCATCATTCCTTTCATGTGACTCCCATACGCCCCAAATTCGTCCTGGCCGTCTTATGACTGCATCACAATTGCTTGCTCGCACAAACTATGCGCGCTACGGAAAGAGAAACCAGCTGGATCGGGAAAGTCCCGCCCCACCGCGCGCGTCCGACCTTCCCATTGGTTGTCGTCAAGGAGAAGAGCGAAAGTCCGCTTCTGCGATTGGCCCACCGGCGCGTCACTCACGTCACGACGGGCCGCGTGCTTCCGCAGAGCCTTCCCCCCGTCAAGTTCGGTTGGCCGCGCTCTCAATATAAACACCGCCGGGAGTTTCCGAAAAGCCACATTCAGCTGTCAAGACTGAACAATGGTTAACATGAGCGATCAACCATTTTTACTAAAACAACCACATTCGAGTTCAAGACAGTCGAGGAGACGAGCGAATAGAAGAAAAAAGGTAAGCGTGTCATTGTCGGCTTTATTACGGTTTAGTTTATTATACAGAAACTTATGCGGTAGTTCGAGAGACTGCTGCTGGGGTTTGAGGGGGAGGAAAAAAAACAAAACAATGCCGGGATTTTTTGGCATAAATCCCAAATCTGTTTTTAGAATAGCAGCTGTTTGGATCCGTCCACATTGAGCGGTTTGTTGTAAATGGAGCTGTCGGGTCGCGGCGGGAGAGCGTGGACTAAAGTTTGGGGACGAGCGACTCCAGTGCGCTTTTTTGAAATAAACAAAACGAGTCTCGAACTTAACCATTCCCGTGCCTACAAAGGAATAACTGCGTTATTTTATTCCATCAAGTTTAAAATCCGTGACAATTGACTAAACTAGCCGTGCGGGACTGGACAGCGGCACACACCCACTGAGCTCCGGTCCGGTCGCTCCACAGATCGTGCTCGTTATTGTATATTTTGACACTTAAAGCCCAAAATGTGATTGACAGAACTATATACTCCGTTATTTATGGTGTTTTTCCTTGATTTTCGCTTCCTTTTGTTTCGCCCATTCTTTTGCTGGACTTTGATTTCCATGACGTAATTGCGTAATTGACGTGGTCAAGACTCAGGCGTTTTTATTTCATTTTATTTTGCACGCCCTTTACGCAAATAAGCATAATTTACTGTTAAAAAAAAAAAAAAAAAACATAACTTTCAGGGTTTGCCCATCGCACGCTCACAGCCGGACGCACTTGTTCAAGTTTACAAAGACTGAAGAAATGCAGAATTTTGCGGTATTTTACATTTAATTCCAGTCAATTGAAAAACTACCGCATTGTTTTGACTTTCTGCCTGACGTTAACGACAATGAAAAACAGTGAGATTTCTAATTATTTGGCTTAATTTCAGTGATGTGTCTGGTATAAAATGATGTGATTTCCCCGCATCTTTGTGTCGGGCTCTTGTTTATCAGAGCCAAGGTGTTTTTAAAAATGTGAAAAGCAGGGGGCGCCGTAGAGAAGGCTTAGGTCTTTGTTTACAGGAATTAAGTAACATCATCTATTGTCTCGTTCCCTTTTAGAAGTCCGTTTCAAACATTCATCTCAACATTAAACATACATACAAACACATGAAAAATGGAAATATGCAGGGTTCAGTTTTAGTCCTTTGTCTGGAGCAGGCGTCTGTATTTGTCCAAATCATCATTTTCATTATGGCATCTCAGCAGATTTACGATGTGTTTGAGAGACTAATTAATAATTGTTTTCTCTTTTTTTACAGAATTGTTGGGACAAGCTATCGCCAACTAATTGGCAAACTTGATTGACAGTGACAAGGTAAATGCAGATCTCATTATAGATTATGTTCCCAAAGATGAATACTCCTGTGATGATATTATTACAAGCTTGAGCTAACATATACATGTTTACGATTTTAAGCGAAAGTTATTGTATTTTTTTTGCATGAAGCTGACAGTATGATGAACTGCACAAAGCTAATGAGTGACCCAAGCAGACTTAGAGATGTCGTCACTCTTGAATCTGCTCATGCTCTCGTGTGCATCCACAGGTCCAGTGTGAACTGTGTAGCCAGGATTCTGTGCTTTGGGAGTGACTGGCATCATGACTGCCGAGTGGCTACACCTGCCCCCGCCGTACCCCCCTGGCGTGGGGCCGCTGTGTGGTGCAGAGTTGGAGGCGTGGTATGAGGACCTGCAGGACATTCTGGGCTCTGACACAGGAGGGGCAAAGCTGACACGTGCACCCACCTGTACAGAGGTCAGTAGCCTTTTCAAAGAGTACTCACTTACTTTGAGTTCCCATGTATCCGTTTGCAACTTTTTATACGTACACTAGTTATAAATCATTTAAATCTTACTTATTCCTCACATTTGACAGCTATTGACATTTAATTTTGATTTGTAGAAAGAGCCCGAGTTTCTGGACGTCCTGGAGAGTTGTTCTCTGACTTGGCTGTCGGACGGGAGCCAGACGTGGAGTGAAGGTGTCCAGAGGGCAACAGAGATCCAGGCTCTCCATCACACCTCCTCCTCATCTTCGTCCTCCTCATCCTGCATGAGTCCAGCTGTGGCCGAGGAGCGGAGGGGCGAGGGGGAGAGAGGCAGAGGCGGAGACGGCTCTACGGGAGGGGGCGGTGACCTGCTGCCTCCTGAGTTTTTTGCCTTGCTGAGTGATGGAGGACTGGTGGATCAAAGCGGAGAAGTTATCAACGAAGGCTATTACTACCACTACCACCATCAGGCCGCTCATGCCCACCCTGGCTCCCCTTCAGCCAGCGAGGAGGAGCTGCCCTGTGTCCCCGATTCTCCCTCTTGTTCCTCCTCGGCCTCGCAGTCGCCGTCACAAAATTGCTCTTCGCCCTCCTCGCCCGCGTCCTCGCCCTCTGCGTATCAGCCCTCTCGCCTGGGCAAACGCAAGAGGACGAGGAGCAGCGAGAGGGCCAACGGTGCCTTGTCCCCCTTTGCATTGAGCACACCGAGAACATCTTCATCTTTCTCGTCGTCGAAAAAGAGTCGCAAGGAAAGAGAACAGGAGAACGAGAGGAAGGTCCAGGAGCTGACTGAGCAGAACGAGCGTTTGAAAGCGGAGATTGACAGGCTGGGGGAGGAGGTACAGAGGACGCGTCGAGCCCTGATTGAGAGACTAGTCAACACCAGGAAATGAAGCGGGAATCGACACGGTTTGAATTGGCACTGGTGGGGAAAGGTTTGATATCGAGTCCTATGTTTGCAAAAGAGGAAACCAAAGATATTTGTTTGGGACGCTGAATTTTGGACGAGGAGAAAGACCAGAAGAAAGGGAATGATGAAAGTCTATGACAGGAAGGCAGTGAGAGAAAAGGCTGCAACAGCAATGCGGCAAATAAAGACACAGCATGTATTAAGGAAAGGAAAACCGCATGGATACAAGTGCTACTTGAGTGTTTTGTAAATGGCAAGTGTAACGATGCTTTTTCATGTCTGATTGAATGCAACTGTTGGAAGAACAGCTTGTCATTTCACTTTAGGACATGGGGCAAAGGGGAGTGTACTTCAGAGAAAGGTCTACATGATCAGCCTTTTCCCACCATTTTGCAATACATAGATACCCCTTCTACCTTAAGGGCTGCAAACTGGCTAAAAGAGATTATTTGTCCCTCTTTGCAGATTTTATGAAGCTCAGGTAATCCTTGAAAGTGCCCAAAACCAGTGAGAGTATGTAAGGAAGATAACGTTTAATAGAAATTTGACCTTTTCTTACTTTTTTACCCTATGGCTCTGTGTCCGTGTCTTGGATAAAGCAGAAGAGACTGGCTAAACTTTCTAAGCTGACCTTTTATATTAATGGGATTTTTTTAATAGAACGAGTAGTTCAGCAATCATTTACTATTTTTATATAATTCTGTATTATACATGTACTGTAACGGCTTTACCTGTCATGTTCCGACATATATTCATTGGTATTTTCCTGTTGTAAATTGCAAAATGTAGAATATTGTGCATGGCGCGTATTATTTACGGCATTGTATTTCTCAACTGATTATTTTGTAACTACCTGTTATCTCAATTTTTCAATAAAAGTAAAACAAAAGATCAGCCCAATGTTTATTTTTCAGTGTATATGTGTGTGTGTGTGTGTGTGTGTGTACATGATTATCAGGAAAATATATGAATAATATAAGCAAAGTTTATGAAGGGTATTTGTAGCAAACGCAAAGGGTTTTCACACAATATAAACACCTTTGAGTGCACGACACACCTCACAATGCTAATGGTGCATGAGTCCATCGGAGGAAGAGTATAAAATCAGTTTCTTTTGGTGGAGGGATTTGGAGAAATCCCTCCATTCTGTAGCTGTATTCATTTGACTCTGTCTTTGTGTGTTTTCATTTCCCTGTCGGCCTATCCAGCATTTCATTAGTCCTCAGTGCCAGTAGCACATTGTCTTACATCCTGTTACGGCTTTGCCTTAAGCTAATACCCTCATCTCTTGGTGTACAGCGTGTTCCCATTCTCCTGTATGATGCCTCAAACCGCTCTTCCCTGACTAACCTCCGCACAAGCCTTCCTCCTTTCTCTCATTTCTTCTTCTTCTGTGATGCAGGTTCAGGGCTCTTTCCCTCAGCCGCTGCCAGCTGTTTCTTCAGGTCTAACAGTTTGGCCACTTCTGCAGTGATCGCAGCCTTTTCCGCTTTTTGGGCCTTCAATGCGCGCACCTTCTCTCCCTGTATAGGAAAAATATATACATTTATGATTAGATAATAACAATACATTGTAAAATATTACATTTTGTAATCATTTTCAAATGATTTTATGATTTGAATGTCATTTCTTACCTGCTCGGTCACCGCCTGTGTGAGCAGCTTGGCTTTCTCGGGGTCCACTGCGCCCGCCGCACTCGCATCAGCGGCTGGAGCGGGCACCACAGCGGGCGCAGGACTGGCAGAGCTTGCTGCTGTAGTTTGAGACTGAGAAACAAATTATTTAGTTAGGCAAATTGCTGTAAATTAAGCAAAAATGGATCCAAAATATAATGGCGTCACTCATAACAAATGGGGTCATTAATTTCAGCGTCACACCACACGCACAAACACCATCCAATAAAAGTACAAATGTGAACATGTTATGGACTTGAGTGAGAAAAGCATATTCAACATCAACAGAACGCGAGTGATGGGAAGTGCACAAACACCACGCTTTACCTGTGTCTTTGGTACTTCCAACTGCAGACAGGCGGTTAAGAACAATTTTTAAAAATACTAAAATTTTTAGATAACTGATGAACAAAAGCACACACAAATTTTCATTTTTAATATATTACGGTGAGGTTAATTAAAAGACATTCAAGTAAATACCTGCTGTCCGCCAAATTTCTTCTTTAGTGTCTCAATATGTTCGGCCTCCAGTTTCTGGAACAATGGACTGACCTAGAAGAATACAAATAAAAATCCATTATAAAATATCATAAAAATTGCATTTCATATTTGCTTGTCATCTTTGAATAAAATATAACACTGGTGACAAGCTCATTGTCTAGAAACTAGGCCACCAAAATTAAAACATAATATTTTAATAAATTCAACTACAGAGAATGTGTAGCAGAACATATATACATTATGTTTTAACTTGAGGCGAAACAACTGGGTGCTAAATTAAAATTCAACACAGTTTCATTGCCTTTTCTTCTTACTCTTATAGAGATAGAAGAGTTACTTAAACAGAATGGCCCCTTGTTTCAAGTTTAAAAATCAGGAGTCGGGTCAAATGCTCTGTTGGTCATTACAATAAGGCCAAAAGTGACCAATGACAGAGGCCTGGAAACAGCCTCTAGGCTATTAAGTCTGTGCATGTGCGCGCTTAGACAAATGTCTGGAGCCGAAAAACACCGACAAGCGGTTGCATCCTCATTGTATCACCCTTCGTCAACACGTTGGTGGAGGTGCTACAGGTGTGGGCTGGACATGGACTCACCGTGCCAATGCGGTGGCCGGCGCTCAGGGCACACACAAAGATGCCAGAGCCTTGCAGCATGGTGTTGATGCAGGACGGAGCGGCGTTGAGCTGATCCCGGATGGTTTGGCTGACAGTTGGCATGTATGGCAAAAGCATCACTGACAGCAAGCAAGAGACGTTGACGGACACGCCAGTGACGGTGCCAGCGCGTTGCCTTTCAATAAAGAGACACGGATAAGGCCCACGTCGGAACTCAAATACACTGACATCATCCTTTTAGCTACACATAACATCTGAATTAAATTAAGAAAATAATACTTATATGTATAAAATATAGGAAAAGGGGAAGTATTATGCTTTGACTAATACGTTAATTTGATTTGCTTGAAAATAAAGGAATTATAAATATGACGAATATAAAATGTCACTGACACTGTACCTTTCAGTGTCTCCTCCCTTGATCTTCTTCCAGGGTTCGTTTACTTGTATGTACTGGTTGCCATGCCGAGATATATTCAAAATGTGTCTGAGAGCATCACGGAGTCTGTTGACATTCATAAGATGTAATTAATAAACTAGAAATAAATTGGTGGCTAACCTGTCATGAAGCATATTATTTGCTATATGATACATAGGAAAATGACTTACTTGACTTTGTCCATGAGCTGAATGAACTGGTGCAGCTCCCAGCTCACCAGAGCGAGGAGTCTTTTATCTTCCTGCTGAAGGTCCATCACAGGCACACAGCCCTCAAAGAACTTTGTGACAAACATGCCAGCTCTGGGTGATGAAAGGGAGGGCAGGGTGAGGCAGAAATATGAGCAAAGATGTCATTAAACATACCCTAAACTATGAGGTTTAAGTGAGTTAATTAAAAGCTGTTAAATGTATTACTAGTGTAAACAATTCTGCTGCAATGACTCTCCCAGTTTTCACATTTCATCTAAATAACAGCTGAAGCAAGTTTTGTGTGCAACAATAGACTGTTCATGCTCTGTTTTTGTCACGTATGATGAAACATATTACACAGTGTCTTACGCATCTCGATGCCCCTGAGAGGGTCTATCCAAACATCTTCATGCATACTAAATGTTCCTGACTATTGGCTTTTTTATTATTTGATTAGTAAAGTTACCACTGCATTTTTTTTTTTTTTACAATTTAATACCAAACTTTCCAAGTTGGCCTTCTGGCTCAGGGGACCCAGGGACTCAGGGACTAGATTCGGGCAAGGACAATTTCTTTTCTGAAGCAGAATATTTTCTACCTCTACCACCTTAGGCCTTATGCAATCTACCACATATTTTTGACCCAATTAGGCATCAGCTGCCCGAGACCAACTGGAAGATCAAGGTACTCCAGTGGAACGCTACTGAGAAAATCTTTGATGTAGGATTTATCCCTGATCTTTAAAAATTATTTGAGGCAATTTAATTGAGGCCAAATTACACCATCCCAAACAAATTTAGAAAACTAGGGTGAGACTCTTGTAATCGTTACTCCACTTTCAGAGGTTTGGTAATAACAACATAATGAAGGCTTGTGTCAAATATGATGCAGGAATAATTTCTGAGAGCCGTGGGATGGGGGGGCTTCTGCAGTCGTGACAATAAAATAGGATATCTTCACAGCATGATACTTTGTTTAGGACAAATAAATGCTAAAATAGTAATAGTATTGGGACAAACCTATTGATAAAGTTGCCCAGGTTGTTGAGCAGCTCAGAGTTGTTCTTCAAAGCCATATCGGCCCAGGAAAAGGCAGAGTCCTGGCCCTCCGGTCGCACATAGAGCAGGTAAAAGCGCCACACGTCAGACGGGATCCCCGTCTCTTTGGCCATGTCTCCAAACACACCAACACCACGACTTTTGGAGAACTTCGTGTCCTCATAGTTCAAATACTCTACAAACAAGTTTCAATGTGTATCGATACATCATAAGCTTAAGCTGCCATGTGAGTTTAAAAAGAGGAGTTACCTGTGGCTACAAGGTGATTGACCAGAGTGTAGTTGTCCTGGGCTCCCAGTAGAGAGCAGGGAAAGACAACGCTGTGAAATGGAACATTGTCTTTGGCCATGAAGTTGTACAACTCCACCTAGTGGTAAAGACACAACACTGCACCGTGAGGATGACATCATATTAGAGCATTATGAGATCATCCAGTTCAAAGAGGACTTATCAGCTCTTCCCCAACCCCACCTCTCTGCTGGTCATCTCACACACATTCTCACGAAGCCACACACACATACATGAACTTAGACTGGGAGCGATGAGTCAGAGAGAGAAAAAAGATCCATAACTCTGAGTCTAAAGGCTCATGACCCTCAAAAATGTGGAGTTTTGATTAGTCATCTCTAGATGCATCTTGCCAGTATCATGTATTTTTTAACACCTTTAAATTCCTCCCCAGAGACGGTGGGCCACAAAATAGCCTGTGGGTATAAACTTGTGTTCATGGCATCGGTCACTTATTAGGTGGCATGTTAAATTGTAACAAATAAAGTGTTCTGCGCAATAAATGTTTGGATAACGTTGGTGAGATGGTGTCACCTGTAGAGGATTCTTCCACCACTTCTCCCATTGGTCGGTGTAATTGGCAGTAATAGACAGATAGCCAATAGGTGCATCAAACCACACGTAGAACACCTGTAGAAGCAGAGAAAGACACACCTCAGTCAGTGGAAAATAAATATAGCACAGTACAAGAGAATCATGACAACAAAATGACTATGGAACCAAGTAGGGCTGAACAAATCGCAATTTATCATGATCGAAATCACACAATCTCTTGAACTCAAGTGTTGTTGACAGTCAAATTTGCGAAGGCTGCTATCTCTGTAGTTAGACCTCTACAAAGATGCTCTGAAATGCATGGGGTTCTCGTATTAGTTTACATTTCAGTCTTCTCTCAAATCATAATGCGCCGAGTCGGGTTAAAATGTGCACAATGAGCTTAATCCTGATTTGAAAACACAATTTTTTTTTTTTTAAATCTCAAAACCTTCCTAACTATTGCCCTAACTAAAATAAAACATGCAAACGGTTATTTTTTCAACCTTTTCTTTGAAGTCGGAGTGTGGCACTGGGGTCCCCCACTTCAGGTCCCTGGTGATGCAACGAGGTTTGAGTCCATCCCTTAACCAGGATCGAGTGATCTGCTTTGCATTTGCCGTCCAGTCTCCTGCGCCGGTCGACTTGTCAAGCCACTGTTCCAACTGCTTCTCCAACTACATTAAAAGAACAGCGTGTTTTACCATTTAGCAGACAGAGGTACTTGAACTCTTTGTGCAATGCAAAATAAACAAATCCATTTAACAAGTCAGCGAATAATTTACGACAAACAATACCTTGGGCAGGTTGAGGAAAAGATGTTTGGACGTACGGATGACCGGAGTCTGTTTGCAGACCTTACACTGTGGTTCCTGCAACGGCAATCACACGACCAAAATGTGAGTAATACCGGTACAGTATGTGTAAAATGACAAAGTGCGTGTGGGTGAAGACGAACCCACGGCTTACCTTGAGCTCCACGGCGTTGATCAGCCGGCCACACTTATCGCACTGGTCGCCGCGGGCCTCTGGGTAATTGCAGAAGGGACAAACGCCTTCCACAAAGCGATCTGCCAGGAAGCGCTGACAGTTTTCACATCTCAGCTGCTCCACGGTGTCCTCCACCAGGAAGCCGTGTTTGTGCAGCCGCCAGAATATATCTTGGGCTATTCTAAAAACAAATAGTAACATTGTTTAATCAAATCTATTCAAACAAATCTATTCAATCTAAAAACGACACAAGCGAATGGGCTATATATGGATTTGCGCCGTTTTCTCACTTACTCCGTCTGCTTCTGTGTGGTTGTTCTTCCGAAAAAGTCAAAGTCAATCTGGAACCATTTGTAGATGTCGGAGTGAACGGCGTGATACTTGTCACAGATCTGCTGCGGGGTCAGGCCCTCCTCCCGGGCTTTGTTCTCCGTGGCCGTCCCGTACTCGTCGGTCCCGCACACGTACAGCATGTTCCAGCCTCGCAGACGCCCGTACCTGAGTTCAAAACGCGGTCACTTCTACTGTAACCAACAGCAACCGCAGCCGGTCCACACGTTTTATTCATACGCCTCTGTGAGTGTTACAAACCTTGAAAACACGTCTGCACTGAGGACGCAGCCGATGATGTTACCCAAATGGGGCACATTGTTGACATAAGGTAAAGCACTGGTTAAAAGGATGTTTCTCTTGCCCTCCTGAGGTAATCTGGCAAAAAAGAAATGGGAACACCTTTTAAACAATGGTCAAGGAAAGAATGACAGTGTTGATAAAGCAAACCACTGAAATTATACATTATTTTTCAACTAATTTAGAACCATTGTTATTTATTTGCTTATGAAAGGAAACATAATGTTGAAATATTAAATATTTCATTTCTTTTTAGAATTTATTTCTGGCCCAAAGGTTAAATTAAATTAGTGCCAATTTAAACTGTATTTATTTCTTTGATATTCTATATTTTGTAGTTTATCATAAGCAATATATTGATGATCACAGAATTGGCTTAAAATGATATTGCCAAGTTGAACCAAACTGTGAGATCCAGTTCTACAATGAACAACAAAAGTGAAAAACATCTTAGCAGAGTGGAAAGAAGGCTTACTACTCACATTGGATGTTTTCTTTCGGCTTCTTGAAAGGTACTTAATCCTTTGCTATAGTTGAGAGCAGCTGCCTCCATCTCTTCTTCAGAAACAATGCGCTCTCCATCGTCTCCCTGTTCAGGTGTAATGACACACAAAAATAAACATAATTAGGACCACATGCATGTACAGATTATTCAATCGTGAACAATTCACAAGACTTACATAAACGAAAGAACAAATTCTATCAGCTAACTTTTATTTACCTTACTACTATTACAAGTGCACTTGTGCCTGGAGATACTGACGGCTCAGATATGTTAAAATGCAATAGTTTGGTGAATGCTTTGGGGTACCTCGACAGGGCTGCTGGTGCTTGGCTGAACGTCTCTGCTGCTCTGAGGGGCTGGCTGCTTCTGCACGTAGCTCTTCATGCCCTGCAGGCCTTTTCCCTGGAGGACTTTCTGAGCTGACGACTGGCAAGCATTCATACCGTTCACATGGTTGAACCACAGTGTCACAGTCTTGTGTTCGCCTTAAACCACAAGCATAGATAGATATTCAAAACACACTTATTATACTATTAAGGGTCGTGCTTGTCTTTAATGAGGCATACTTGTTGGCACCGTAGAATCAGAAAAGAGAGGATACAATGCAGCCCACAAGACGATGTCCGCAGCTGACACAGACTCCTGACAGAAATACAATGTGGCACAGTTACAACCAAATGAATACAATACTAAACCTCCATTTGAAATTATTTAATCATTTACACAGATTGTGGATTGACTGAATGTCTTTGTGCATCTTTGTACATCTTTAACAAGCCACTCCTTTTATGTGTTTGTTTGTTCACGATCATCTGGAACTTTACTTGAGTGTAACTGATACTTTTATATGATTACACTGTAATAATAATAACAGTTGTCAGAAGAGAACATATCTCCTTACCCCAGCCAAATATGTTGTCTTTCCTTTGCTTAAGTTCTGGTCCAAGTAGTTTAAGGGCCCCTGGATGATCTTGGACACCTCGGAGCCTTTTCCCTGCAGCACTGCCACATGGAGAGCGTGTACAAGCGCAGGCTGCAACAACACAAAGAATAGCTTCAGTAAGAATTAAACAAAACATAAAATCAGATTAATTAGAGAACAGCAATCTGATACTAGCATCTGTTCTGATCCAGAAAGATCGACACATGTTTGTGTGGGAAAGAGCAACCATGAGGAGACGCATATTAAAAGAGATTATTAACCAACCACAGCTTGCATTACTGAAGCGATGAATATTTACCTGAAGATTTGTGGCCTCCCACTCAAGCCACTGATCACACAGCACACTAGAATCCTGTGCACTTACTTCAAACATGTATCTAGAGAAAAGGGAACAAAAGTTTAATTTGAACTGAAAATCATAAGGAGCAATCTAGAATAATACTGACCGACAAATGGCATTGGGGCTGAAGAGGTGCTGTCCACTGGGCAACAACAGGGCGGGCAGTGCAGGACGACTAAGAAAAGGCACGACTTTATCTGTTGAGTTTTGAAGATATGAGAAAGTGCAGTTGAAAACAATATGTAATGGAAAAATGTCATGTCATTCCATCTATGCTGTTATTGTGTTATCATAATATAAGAATATGGGTTACTGATAAATGTGGTCCGGCATACTCTGGATGTGTATAGTCATTGACAGTGGTTATTTACTGTGCACGAGTAAATAAAGATCCACCTTTTGAGAAAGACAAACTCTGTTCTGCTTCATCTTTTCTTGGCGATTGTTTGCAGAAATTCCACAACAAGTACAATGTGACAAAGTGTGTTTTGTTTGACATTAAAAACAGATCTTGGTTAAAACAACATTTTAATTGCAAT
This sequence comes from Eucyclogobius newberryi, assembly GCF_026437365.1. NCBI lineage: Eukaryota > Metazoa > Chordata > Actinopteri > Gobiiformes > Gobiidae > Eucyclogobius > Eucyclogobius newberryi. Next base: position 10,410,305 of record NW_027315823.1, read on the forward strand.
TTTTATTACGGTTGTGACTTTGTGACAATTAATGTTCAAAAGTATGATTTTGTTCAGCGTGCACATTGTAAACAACTCCATATTGGTAGAGATTTTTCTATAAAAAGTGAGTTCTTTGTGGAGGACATTGTATTTCCTAAATAACCGTAGCCTTTGATTGTAATATATTGTGCAGTGCTACGGCAGTGCACAGGTGACTCTGATTGTCACTATTTCTTCAAAATATTATTACCCAAGCAGAGGTACAAAGTAGTGATCCAAGAAATGATTCAAGTAAGGAGAACTCTATCCAAATGTTAGACACAATTTACACACAAGAAACCCCTTTTCTGACCCTATTAATATTTTCATTTTTAGCCCAGTACAAAACATGGTTGCTTAACAGTAATGTAATGAGTTACAATACAGAAGTACATACACCTATAAAAATGCATAGTTGGGATAAAGTTTGTAAAAGAAAAGAAAAATACAAATGAAATAAAATAAAATAGCAAAAGCTTTGAATATGATCTAAACTGCTTTTCAGTCAAAGGAGTAGTCCAGCCTGTCAAAGGCACTTAAAGAAAGTACTGTTACACTGACAACACTACACAAAAGGAGTAAAAATATAAAGTATGCAGTCAGAAAACTACTGTGACTGAGTGCAAACACCTGATCCGACTTGTTGGACAACCCTCTGTCAAATCACTTTAGGTTACACATGAATTAATTATCAGAACGAACAGAAACGCGGTTGTAACACGACACATAACATTTGTTTAGTAAAAGAGCATCTGTGACGATTCTTACCTTCGTGGTTGACATACTGCACGTCACATTTAGCCTGTGTCACTTGTAAAGCGGCTAACGCCTTCAAACAGTGCGGGTTACCTTCACTCAAAAACAGCTTCATTTGACAAGTATCCCGTCTCCAGCTTTACTTTTTTAATAAGACAAATATTTAACTTTACAACAGAAACGATAGTGTGAGGAAGTTTGCCGGTTAGTGTGGTCCCTGCGCATGCTGATGCAAGCTGTGTTGCTCCACTTACAAATGGCGGGGTTGTAGTTTTAAATGAAGCTTCGCTAACGTTATTTTTGCCATTTTAAACTACATTACCCACAACACCTCTGTAAAAGGTTGTCCTCAAAGTCTGTGAGCGTGCTCGTTTTGTTTCTACAGATTGCCCGCTGCAGCAAAGCACCATTGACTTTGGCTAGCATCGGATCTGTTGTAATAAAAACAAGCGCTTCCTTTGCCTGACCCTTTCATTAATCTGATTGGCTGAGAGTAAAATCATATTGGGCGACTACAGCCAATCGCGTGCTTCCAATGCTGTACAGTGCGAAACATTTTTATCCGCTTAAAGAGCCAGGAGTCTGTGCGATGTTATGTGGTCAACAACTTCATAAAGGACTGTGAGTGTGCGCGTCTGGAGTTTTTGTGCATGTATTCAGCCGTATGTACATTTATTATTCAGGGTTTTAATTGCAATACAACAAAACCAAACAAGAAGCGCCAAGGGAGCTGCGGCTGACTCAGAAAACACACATCATCTTGTTGCACGGTGAGTGATGCATCTTCTATCCATAATTAGTACCCAATTTGCAATGATAACAGGATTTTAAATAGTTGTTTTTTCTTTCTCTTTTATGACTTCCTGCAATGCATGGGCCAATCTGTTTATTTATTTATGTGTATTCACTCCATATGGTTTCCTAATAATTCTGCTCATTCTGTAGAGTTAGTAAAGTAGATATAATTGTGTTATAGTGGGTATTACATTTTATTATGTATGTTGTAGCCACATAGTCTGCATAAAGTTAGGCTACAGCATATATGCCCTCTCAGCCTGTGGTTACCCCGCTTGGGCTCTCAACAGAGTGAAGAGAACCAAGAAGCAGGACAAAAGGGAAACTGAACAGAGAAGGAAGGGTGTCTCTATCCCTTATGTGTCTGGCCTGCAGAGAATTTTTAGACAACACGAAGTCCCTGTTTATTTTAAACCAGGAAACACTTTAAGACAAAAACTGGTTCACCCAAAGGACAAGTTGCCGACTCAAAAACAGCAATGTAGTTTATTCGATCCAATGCAGTGAAGAAAGTTGTAAAGAACGGTACATAGGTGAGACGAAACAGCCTCTACACAAGAGGCTTTATCAGCACAGAAGAAATACAAGTTCAGGACCACAGAGCGCCGTGCATCTCCATCTTGAAGCCTCTAATCACTTGTTTGAAGACGGTGAGGTGAAGGTTTTAAGCAGGGAGAAAAGATGGTTTGAAAGAGGAGTCAAGGAAGCTATTTTTGTTAAAAAAGAAAGACCTTCTTTAAACAGAAATGGAGGGTTAAGGTTTAATCTTCCTGTTATTTATAATGGGTTACTGAACCCCTGGAAAGGTAGAGGACATTCAGATGCTAATCAGGTACTCAGGGTGGTTGAGCCAGGGTCTCACAAAGACAAAGAGGTTTCTAATAGCCCATTAAGATTCTGAATAGGCTAGCTCGGTAGATACAAGGGGGGAGTTTCTGTTGAAACAAACAACTCTTTCTACTTCAGGAAGGCTCCTCCCAATGGGCGGGTCTTACCACAGAATAGTATTAATATCGGAGTTCTCGACCTAAATTCTTTTATTGACAATGACTCTTGGATGAGAGTCGAAACGTCTATTTTTCAAACTGAGCCCAGATGACTACAACTGAAGCTTTTTCTACTATGGAACACGCCTGGACGAATGAGGGATTACACCGACATAGCTACAGCATATTGAAAAGAAGCATAAAGTGCTGTCCTGCCACCAAAGTTTATTCTCTTCATAGAAGCTTCTCTGTTGCATCAAATTGTCTTATGTCTAAATGTGTCAACAACTTGTGGCTACTTCTGCAATGAATGCTCATTGTCACCCGAAGACCTTGGCCTTTATATGAAAACACAGGGCCACTACCAACCATTTCCTGTGGAAGAACACCTACACAGCTGAAGCAGTCTCTAGCCTTTTTTGCTCACAAACATGATGAAACTTTTGCAAACTTGCACTACTGTAGCCAAACTATACTATTGATTTATTTATTTTTTCCTATAGGCTACTGTTCTAATCTGTAGCTGCCATTCATTTTTATTATAAATATGTTGGCCAATTTGGTTATGCATTATAATATCAATCAACAATCTGCCTCACTTCTTTTCAGATAAATCATAAATGGGTTTTATATGCTATTAAAACTGTTTTTGCTGTTTCATAACCTTACTTAAGTCCAAGCAAAGCAGGAGATTTGCTCCCATTTTTCACAAGCTTGTGACGACACAGGCCTGAAAGATTATTCTCCAGTAGCAACTTTCCTGATTAAAAGTGCCTTGTAGCATAGGCAGTATTAGCAGGCGGGGTTGAAGTGTAATTACTAGTGTGTCCTACGCACGGCCTTAGTGTCAGGGGAAGATTTAGCCATGACTTGTTTCACACTGTGACATGTCACTATAGTCAGATTACTGTGTAGCTGTCTCACATTTTTGGGGTTATCTGGGAACTTTGTGGTTGTGTGCATATAGTTCACACTCCGATGTTGAGCAACAACTGACACTTGTATTACATGTAATAATACTGCCGAAGAACACAGTGATATTGTCTCTGCTTTACAACATTGTGACTTCAATGTTTGTGTACTCTTGACTTCCTGTCATTAATGATATGTGATTATAATCCACACAGGATATACTGTGTTAAATTACATTATAGACATTGCATTGTATAAATCCACCTAAAAGGATATAGTGCTGCGATAAGGCTGGTTTAGTTGTTTGGTTAAATGCTATATTGTGGTTTTTGCTATAGTTCCTCTTCAGGTACAGCTCTTCTGATAGCTGCCTGCAGCTTGATGAGTATAATTGTGCAAACCATATCGGATCAGAGACATAGATTAATCTTGTTTTAATCCTACATTAAGTGCACATTTTAATGTTTTACATGTAACACCACATCAAGACTTTTGGACATCATTACCTACAGTAAATAATTACAGGCTTTGACATTTTGATGCTTCAAATTGCAACTATTTGATCCCTCTTAATATTGCAGCCCTGTTTGTTTGTTTTCTCACCCTATATTTAATTGCAGCATCGACAAAATGTGTGTGTGTTTGATACCGTGCAATTCCACGCATCTCTTTCAGTGCTGCCCTGAGGACGTTCTCACTTCTCTTCCTTGTGCCCTGGTGATACTGTTCTATCTTCTGCGGCGCAGGGCTAAAAGTGGCTCTTTGACTTCGCTGATAGCTTTTGACAGCTCACTCTCATCCCGCTGGATCAATGGAGCTCAGTGCACTTCATTAGAAACATCAATGTAGCACACATTCCCACAGGCTGCATGGCTGCAACACTGTCACGAATGGGCTGCTGGACGCATGTTGTTTTTCCTCTGGAGTGTGGTTATCAATATCTTTGGTAATCAGACAAATGACACTTTTATTACATTCATGCAAAATTGTGGCACGCTTGATTGTCTCATGTACAATGTGTGCTTTTTGGAGAAGCCTTAACATATTTTTTATTTCAAATGGCTTGGATATTAACTATTTCAATAGCAGTTTCATGTTGGTAACACCTCCTGTTTGTAGCCAGTGGTCTCTCAAGTAAATATGCACCAAGATCTGTGTCGAAAATAGACTCCAATCAGAAAAATGTTCTAAATTGGATATCAGTTTTAGGCCAATCGATATAATAAGACTATTTACTTGCAGCTGTTTGCCCAGAAAGTGTTGTCTCATGATGTTTGAACTCATTATTACAATGCAATACAATATCTGAAGAACAGACAATAATTAAAGCCGCGGTAGCGGCGATGATGGCTCCTGCGCGACCGCCTTCCCGCCCATCCATGTTTTCTGTTGCGTTTTGCGGCATACCAAACGACGCTCAGTAATTCACCGTTGATGATTGCGTGGTCTGTGATTCAAATAGTAGTTTGTCCTGACAAATTGCAAGATCGTGCTGAACGCAGACCTGAGCAGGGAGAAAAAAAGAAAGCCTCAGTGACCCGAGACTTTTCATTGATGTTCAGGGGGTCAAAAATACCCGAGTTGTGGCAGAAAGAATAAAGTCTAAAAAATAAAGTCTAAAGAATAAAGTCTAAAGAATAATAATTCTAATGCTACTGCTAATGATAATGCTAAGAGAGGAAATGTCCCATCAAAATAAAAGAGGAAGAGGAAGTGAAGGCATTAATTGCGCCCCTGCTGGCCAATAGTGAAAAATACACAATATCTGTGATGCACCTTTTTTCATGGCGTCTCGAGGAGAATATAACCTATGAGTTTCAAACAAATCAGACAATGTTGAGTTTTTCACACAATGGGTAGGGGGCGCTAGAGTAAATTTGTTACATGGTATTAATTATTTCCAATCAGACCATAAAAATGCATTAGTGAGTGAAATATGAGCTCCGTAGATCAATTCCATTAGGCGTGACTTGTCCTAGAAAAAACAGGAAATTAAGCCTTTTTTTGAGGGCGTTACGCGGAGACCGTAAGGAATATCACATTTTTTTGAATATTCATTAAATTTCAATGTCTTTAGATGCAAAAAGTGTTGTTTTGAGCTCGATCGGACGAGAAACCAAAGTACGATTTTGAAAATATATATTTTTTAAATAGTTTTCTTCAATATAATGTGACAATTTACCATACTATTTTTCCTCATACTGATCAATCCCAATTTTAAATTTGATTTAATTTGTCATATTAAAATCAAATAAACATGGCAACAATTATACAATTTAACACAAAAACAGTCAGTACTCTGCTCCAAACCTCATATCTTTACTGGCATTAGCTGTGGACCCAAACATCACTGACTATTAGAAATGAATGAACCTTGATTTATTAATTGATTAATTACACTGCCTTGTCTTGATCTCAATAAACTAGACCACTACTGCTACTATTAAGAAGTCAAGAGAAAAAAAACATCCATTTCATACTTGTTTGACTAAAACTGGGTGCTCATTAATTGTAATGAAACCGCTTTTTATTCCGTCTTTTCACCTTCCGTTTCATGCATTAATTTGCTTGAATTAATGATTTTACTTTTACAATCTCCCCTCAGCGATCCCTCTGCATTGGTGTCTTCAGTGCTGTTCCATCTACTTGTTTATATGTAAATGAAGGCAACTTGAATAGTTTGCTGGCTGAAGAAGTTTGCCATGTGTCGATGTCGACTCGACTCATTGTAAACATTGCATCAGCGCTGGCTTGAAATGACGGCATCACACACATTCAGTGGTGTGAATGTGCAACAAAAAGAGAAAAACACAGTGGCGATGGGGAGCCACTGTGCTGTTGTCATGATATTACTACAAAGGGGGACCAATGGCTGCTTTATTGTCATCCCTGCTTTTTGATTGGCTACTTGGCGATTTACACAGCTAATCAGTGGCGGGCTGCGAGCGAGACCCCGGCCCACCTGTTCAGTCACTATTCACACAGGCATGTATCACACAGCAGGGAAACGCGCCGCTTCTGTGCGTCGCTGTGGTCCCGTCATCAATAATGCATGGCTCTGAGGATGAAAGGCTGTTTCGGCTTGAGGCATGTGTCTCTTATGGAGCGAGAAAGACATCAGTGCAGCCACTTAGAAGTATTCACAGACCAACTGAGCCCTGCTTCACATAGACGTGCTTCAGTGCTATAATGTACACAAAGAAACGTCGTGGGGGCAATAGAGATGGTCAATGGTGAGTTGTGACTGAGGTGTTTGACGGCTGTGATTTGACTACGATAGTGATGTTCAATGAATCGACTTTTAATGGGGAATATTATCACTACAATCAATGGCAAAAACGGTGTAGTTGAAAAAAACAATTCAATTAATTCTGTTCTGTAGGATTTGAGTGTGCTTGTTGAAATTTCCCCATGTGTGGACAATAAAGGATTATCTTATCTTATCTTATTGTTCCACTCACTCTTCATAATCCACGGTGGGTTTTTAAAGTTGAATCACAAAATATGAATAAGTTACCTATTCATTCTCTTTCTGCGTTTTCACTTTTGATTATAAAAACACAATAATTGAATTATGGTTTGTCCTTGTACTTACTTATTCTAATTGAACTATAGTGTCACAAGATATGTCAACTTCATTGTTCCAAGCATTTCTGTTTCATTATCCAATGAATATCGTTATAGGGATATTGAGATTTTCATTTATTTTACTTGCACTTGCACGTATCGGCTCCAACACATAAGGATACAGGTTGGAATATAATAGTAAACTAGTAATAACCCAATACTAGCATCTCTGTGTGTAAAATATTAGCGTTAATCTTATTCAATATAAGAATAATGCTTTTTAAAGACATTTTTACATAGCATAACCCCCTCTTTGTCTCTAGTGTCTTTTTTTTCTATCTCAATCCATCAACCACAAATAAATGTGGGCGACATTCAAGTTTCAATTCAGTCTGAGGTGAAGTCTTAAAACAGTCTTTGGTTTGGGGCTGATTTGGGGAATAACTTCAAGGCATTTCTGTATCCGTTCAAAGCTGTAGTGCTGTGGTACAATCCCTTTTACCCATAATGTATGATGTAGAGTCTATGATGCAACTCTCCACCTCACACAGCTCGACTGACTAACAGATGAGATGCCGCAGCACAGGATCAGCTGAGGAGGCTTATACGTGGCAGCGAAATGTAAATGTCGTTCTACACAATATCAACTGAAAATCATGTGGCCTAAATACGGACCAGAAGTGGGAAATGGATCAAAACATGGATAGTATCGAATACACTGTCCTCACTAAAACTATTCCAGGCTGATCTACATTAACAAAATGAAATTAACAACACATTTTCTGTGTAATCTTCCAAATAAGTGTTAATTTTACAATCCAGTGTTTCAGCTTCCTTTACATTTTCAGACAGTTCTAATCGAGACGACAGAATACTGTGTCCAACTGTGTCAAAAGCTGAGGACATATCGAAAAGCAGCAGGATTTCCAGAATCAAGTGTCAAAAGAAGCTCATTAAAAACACATAAAAGTACAGTTTCTGTGCTGTGTTGTTGCTTAAAGATGGATTATTTTCAGAAATGTCATTACAGGCAAGGTGTGTCTGCAGTGTGCGATAGACAACCTTTTCCAAACTTTAGAAAGGAAGGGAAGTTTAGATATTGGCTTATAGTTTGTAAGAGCTTTAGGATCCAAATTGTGCTTTTTAATAAGGGGCTGGACAACAGCATGTTTAAAACACAGAGGGAACACAGCCAGAGGAACGTGACTAACTGCATCATAGACTTCTTTAAAAAGTTTAGAAGTTATGCAGTCTGTGGGACAGTAGGAGGGTCTGTGCGTCTTAACTATCTTTGCCACTTCACTAAGGGCTGTTCCAAGGCTACATGACACACAGGAACAGCAGCAGGGTCACATATCAGGGACAAAGAGAAGGTGGTTAGAAGTTTGAACAGCCAGCTGATAAGCAAGCAAAGACGTCCTGAGCATCTGTAGAGAGCGATGTGCCGTTTTCTCTCAGTGCGTCGACATTAGTGCCTGAGTTCACGTGTGGTCTCATTTAACTATGAGACACGTCATAGTGCGAAAGGGCGCGATGGAGTTCAAATACCATTGCAGGTACTATCAAATGCAAGAGCCAGTTCTTCAACATCCCTCCAAGAGGATAAAAGCAAATCTGAGTTTACAAACACTGAGGAACATTGAGCTGGGATTGAGGAGTTCATTACGCGCCGAGTGCTCGTGACAGCGGGACGAGGCAGTGTTATAGTAAACAAGACAGGAAAATGATCCGAGATCATCTTCCATTCAAAGAACACACATAAGCAGCTTTAGTTCAAACCTTTAGTGCATTGAGTAGGACACTGCACAAAATGTGTCTTCTCTTATCTGGTTTATAAAACAGGTTTGAGGATGAGTTTGTATGACTTGGATCCTACAGATCGGCCCAGAAATATTGTCCGAACTTATTGGTTATTGGTTTCTTAGTATTATAAACAATCTGCATCAGCATCGGACATGAAAAAACCCCATATCGGTCGATCTCTTACCATCATAATCTCAGTATAAACCTGTGGAAAACAATGCAGTCCAATATTTTTTGTGCAATGCTTGGCATATAGTATTTTATTACATTTCTGGTGGATTTCCATATATTGTTTTTTAAAATGGTCATTAAAGTATTGAGGTGTACATTCTTTTTCTTTACACTTTAAAATTTTTAATGCAGTTCATAAAAGCCATTTACTGTAGGTGGATTCTTCTTCTTTTACGTGCCGGTAATTCAATACAACCTTTATACATTTAGTACACAGTTCAAAAGGTGGTAAACCACTAATCGAACAAAAACAGAAGTCATTTAAACACCGCACACGTCTCACAACATGCTTTAATATTAATAACCATTATGCTTTATTCTATACACACGTAAGTCTTGCCCCAGCCCCAGACTTCTATGTAGATCTAGTGAATGCTTTGTGAATGTGTGAGTGCATGTTTGCTGTAGTTGTGCCTTTGAAGTTCATTCTTCATTCAGCCTTTACCCTCTGCTCGGCGTCTGCTTTCCCTTTGAAGACCTTGTAGAGATGATTATTAAAGGCGTCTGCTCCAAATGTATGGCTGAATATGGATATGGGTGGAACTGACATCAGCCGCCACGTCTCCGGGCACTCGGAACGCTCAGAGTGCTTGGCAGTTGAGTTGATCCAGGAAATAAAATTAGCGGCTTCACAGGTAAACGCTGGTGGCTTGTTTACTCTTGGTCTTAGCGTTTTGCATTCACCGTCATCTCTTCTGCTAAGCTGCCCTGGGCTTTTTTCGCAAACACGTCGTTTTAAACTTCATCACTCAGTCGAGGAAAACGTAGAATATGAATTTTCAAAGGCTGTAAAGTTCTGCCTCACAGAAATGTATGCTACCCGCTTTCAAAAAGTTGAGTTCTGTACTTTTGATGCTTTGATATTAAGACCTAACCTTTTGTGACAGCAATATGATGGTTTTGTAAGTTTGTTGTTGTTGTTTTCATCTTCACTATTTAACATTCTGCAATATCTTCTTCATAAAACTGCAATAAGCTGAATATTAAAACAAGAATTGAAGGAAATGTTTGTGCGCCGCTTTAGTTTTTTAGTGATTCAAATTCTAAACCAATTCTAATCAATCAACCAATTCTGATTAATTCACCTTTGTGTTCTGTGCCTTGGTTTAACAAAGCGGTGTTAGAATTAGAAATGGCCCTATCGTAAGTAGAGGTGGACAATATTGAAACTGTGAATGTTGATTTGAAGAAAGTAAAAGTTGTATAATGAGGTAATCTTTAGATATTTCTGCCATTTTTTTGACTTTTCTTTTTTCTTTCTTTTTATACACAAAATAACCAAAACAAAAAGGGCAGGACCAGAGAGAAACAAAATAAGTAAAAAAACAAAACAAAATTTAAGGAAGGGTTGGAAATATAAGAAAAGAAGGTTGACGCACATTAAGTTAAAAAAATAGGTCAAATTTGTCCTTTTTCAGTCCAAAAAGTGATTTATTTCTTTTTCCATATTGCGTATTTTGATGATGACGTCGATGTCGGTGCGATTTGTGTCATCCATTTTTCTGCGTTGTCCTTCTCTCCAGCTGCCAGCATTATGTCCCATCCCAATAGATTTCCATTTATTGTGTCCATGGCAGGGGTATTGAGGCCCAATTTTACAAACATTTCTCATTTCTCATGATAGGCTCAATTATTTATTGCCAACATCGCCCAACACCAGGCTTGAGCATTGAGCAATATCTTTGGTTAATTTGATCGCCCAGATTGCGTTGGATGAGGCTTTTGTGGTCAGAAATCAACCGCTCGGTCGACGATTACGGCTGAGAAACTCTTTCATTTTGTCCGCTCGCTGGACATTGCTTCACTTTCCCTCTGCAAACAATGTGCTGCGGTCTTCCAAAGTTCACATTAGGTCTATTTGCATGCACGCTTGACAGCCAGCTGATGCTCTGTCTCTCAGCTGAAGTGCTCCGCTGTTGTTTTTCGACTCGCGTGCGTCCTGCTGGGGGGAGGAAAGGTCACCCGGGGTTCATTGGGTAGAGGTAGGATTTTTTAGCCTTGATTAACTGAACGTTATGTGGGTTGTTTTGACGCGAGCTACTCTGTGGACAGCCGCGATTTTAACGTGATATGATTGAAATGTTCACAGTTTTTCATGTTTTTAGGCACGGACGTAGCTGGAAGAATGTGACCGTCCTGATGCTAAAGCCTTTTTCAGTCAAGACCATGGTGAGTGACTCTGCTGTCTATATTTGGCTCATACAGAGAAGTTGCTTTTGAGTGCTCGTATGGGGGACGGTTCTAAAATTCATGTAAAACTATATATAGGACTATATAGTCATGTTTCAGTTTCATCAGTCCTTTCTTATCTAATGTTAGTTCTCTGTTTTTGGCACTACTTTGGCACTATTTCCTGCCATATGGCCCTCTCTGTGTGGTAAAGACTGTGTTCCATCTGCACTTACTGACACTTTAGCCGTATCAATTCATGTAAAACCATTTTAGATTTAATATTGAAAAGAAAATCTTCTGTGTAGTGCGTGTAGCTGCTTATATATAGTAAAATAGATGATTACATAAAGTCACAAACTTCAATTAATACAAAGGGGCAAACCACATGTTTACTGAATAGACTTAAATGCTTTTAACTTGTAGCTTTCTTATTTATTTATTTTTATTCATTCATTCGTCCGGGGACGACCTTAATAAGAAAAGCTCTCTTTTTCATTTGGCGTGACTATAAAATAAACATCTGAATCGACAAATACCTGATCTGATGTTCAGCACACCTTAATAATCAGGCCAAATACCAACAAGAGCCTTGTACACAATCAAAAGGTTGTGCAGTTCTCTTCTTGCATCCAATGATTGCCATCATACTTTAGAATATAATGGACACTAGCCTGGGTTAACTGTTTTCTACAATTAAGAGGAAAACAGTCAGCTCTTGTCTGTGTATGATTATTGTTCAATCACATTACCACTGAGCGTAAGAATACATTCATTTTTTGAGTCACTAGAGTTCCTTTTGGAGACCAGCATACATTTTGTTTTATTTGAATTCATTAGCCATTTTAAATTAACACAGTTTTGTTAGATGGAGTGAAAATCCACTGACTCACACTTAAGGCGCACTAGCATATAGAATCACATTATCTGCATACAAGTGGATGCTGCTATGTTTTAGATTATGGCCGATTGACCTCATGTAAATTGTAAATTGAAGTGGTCCAAGGAAATGCATTAAGAATTTAACTATTATCTTTAACAGTCTTTACCAAGCACATTAGTTTTGCATGTTTCTCTATTGAAGGCAGTTTCTTTTTACAAGCAGGTGTAAGTTAAACCTGGAAATGACGAGATGAAAAGGATATGACCCAAATTGTGGTTGTGCTTTTGATGTGACTGTGTAGTTTCCTGTTTGCTTGCTCTATACATTTAAAAAGTCATTTCAGCTTCATAGTTTAAATAAATACTGCTAACCTTGTAACTTCATAAAGCATCATAAAGAGCCATATAAGACTCCTATCTCCGAGGTCAATAAGCGTACAATATGTTGTTCTGGCAATATTCCACTACTGTGTTAAAACAAGGCCTCACAGGAGATAAAAGTTAAATAAATAAAAATGCCTGCCATGCCCATATGCCAGTTTGCCAAGGGGCTTTGCTGTAATACTCGGTGCGGTGGGGGTCACTGGCTCTTTGCTTTAATAACAGCAGGATTACCCGGGGTCTGCGCCGCTAACCCCGCCTTCTCCTGCGGCGCATCCAAACTCCCACGCTTCAACCGCACAACTCCCACTGGGTGACTCCTGCCGTCTCCACTTTCCCAGATATTTCTAAGCACCTACTCGAGAAGTCTCACAATCCCCGGCCTTAGAAGGTGTCTGCTTTGCCCTTTCTTCTTCACCCATGGCATTTAAATCCTCCTCCTATTGACGTGTGTCTCCGTATTGATTCTCTCCCGTTTGAAACGAGATGGGCGTGACAGGGACTGAAAGAATATCTGGCCAAGTTTGTTCCTACGTCTGTTTAAGTGTTGTTTTTAATGTGAAGGGGTAAGTTAAGTTGTGTTATGTAAGCTGGTCGATCTGGGTGGAGAGGGAGGTTCACTTGGGGATGCTGGCTCAGGTGGGGAGATGGAAGCTATTTTGGGTCCACGGCACTTATTCTGTCCGCCACACACATGAGATATTCTTTCACTGAAGGGTTTGTTTAGTACTAGTGCTGTATTTTATTAGCTAAATGCAACGACCAAACCACCAGCTTAATACTATGTTTGAAACTACAACTACAATCAGGAGTTGGATTGGACGATATTGACTAAAATAGTTTTTGGAGCATCCTGATAACAATAATTAGACAATTATGACAATCTGACCGAAATGTACTATAACATTGAACTAACACAGTGGAGGTTATTGATCAGGCACATTGGAAATGTCTGTCAAAAACAGAAATATCACTTTATACCCTTATTTGAAAGTTTTCAACTCTTTCTGACGTTTGTTTTTTATAAAATTTTCACTATTCACTTACGATATTCAGATTCAGCCCAATATATTCATTTTCAAACCAACATTCATGATATTATCTAGATTTCAATATATTGCCAAGCTCTAATTGGGAGTTTACTGTAATAAGACTAGAGTTAAAGAGGACTAAAATTTGTGTTAATCGACCACTTATTTTATTATAATTATAAGGAAAAAATAAAAGAAATTGCTGAATATGTGGGAGTGAATAATGAGTTTATTCTGCCTTTGGTTTTGTTTTTGTTTTACATTATAATGATGTATTCGATAAACAACATTTTTCAAGCTCTTCTGTTGCCATGCTCCCGCTAGTCAATTTTAGTGGACCAAGAAATTATTAAGTTGATTACAACCCTAAACAAGACTATTCATTCAACTTATGGCTTTTGAAAGAAAAAAGTGTTTATTCAGGTTGCATAAAATAATTGAGAATGTGATTTGGATACACACACGCTGTACGAGCCTCCTACTGGATAGTTGCTGCACGGGACATGATCTTTCAGCTGCAACACGGTATTCAAACCCATCTGATGCAGTGAGTGGCCTGATGTGTTTGAGAAGTGTCAAATCATTGGCATCGAGCAGAGAAAACATCTAAGGAGAAGCAGACACTAATCTACTACAGATCTGAACCCCAGAGAGAGTGTTTGGGACGAGCTGGAGAAGGCTTTGTGCTGTGGTCACTCTCTCACATCATCAATACAGATCAATTGGTGAAAAATAATGCAACACTGGATGGAAATAAATCTTTTAATAATGCAGAAGCTTATTGATACCATGCCTCAGCGAATGTGTGCTGTGATCAAAGCTAAAGGCGCTCCTACAAATAGAGCGTGTCCCTTTATTTCTGTAGCGACGCAATAACCCAAAACAAAATGTATATATTTATCTTTATACTTCCTTCATTCTCTACAGAACATGGATCGGACCTGTCTCCTGCCTCTTGTGCCTTGTGCTTGGTGAGTCCGAGCCAACAGGGCAGCCATGTTGTCCGGTACGTGGCGGCGTTCCGTGGGGCACCAGCAGTCCGGCCCTGTCGCCGCGGGGAACACCAGGGGCGTGACGGTGTGCGGGGTGACCAGCGGGACAGTGGTGCTCGAGGCCCAGTATGACTATAACTACCGTGCGGCTGACGGCAGACAGGTGTCCATCAGAGAGGGGGAACGCTTCATTCTGATCAAGAAGACCAACGCAGACTGGTGGCAGGTGAGAGATAGCAGGGTTGTAAGAAATTGTGGTATTTGTGTTTGATTTAGCCAGGAAACCACAAGATTATAGGCTTTTGGCCAGTGGATTAGGTTGACTGGCTTTACAGAGTAGTAAATACTGCAACAAGAACATTTTTAATTGACATTTATCTGTATATTTGAGTAATAATTTATCAGGACACGGGGCATCCCTTGCAAAAGAACATTAAGAGAATCTCCATGAAACCCTTTTACATTGCACAAAAATATATGAATTAATAACGGGGCATTTATTTGAGGCTTGGAATATACAACATGGTTAATTAATCAAACGTTAAACAGCAATACTTCTATCTTCTGTTTACATTATTAGAATAGATTAATAAAATGTGTATTATTTCTTACAGCATATGTCAAGTTAGGACTCAAAGAGCAGCTTTATTACTCAGCTGAGGCTCTCTCCACCGGTGTGTAGTCTTATTATTTGGCATCTGAAAATGTGTCTGTATGTTGACAGGTGCGGAGGATTGGTGCGGCCAGTAAGACAAAGCCTTTGTATGTTCCTGCCACCTATGTGACAGAGGTGCCTATTCAGCCCATGCCCTCGCCTCAGCGCCTGGTCACGTCAACATCACTCAACTCCAACTTCCGGACACTGCCCCGAGTGGCTTTCACCCCGAGCCCGACTCATTCAGTATACAGTGAAAGGCAAGGTACAGAATCTTCTTTCGCACCGTCATGGCCAATCTGGATCAAAACGGCGGAAAAGAGCCAAGTTTATTACATAACCAAAAGTATTTAGAGTGTATATAAAAAGCTTAGCTGGAAAATTGGGTTCTGTTATGTGCCAATTGCTGTTTTCGTTTGTGCATCTTGGCACCAATAGCAAAACTGGCAAATGTCAGTGCCAACCAGACTTATCACCCTCAGCAGGTCAATGAAGTTTAAGAATGTTACCAAATGCAGAAGAAATAATACAGCTTACATTGTACGTTTATTATATTTTGTGATGCTTCTCATATCAAGCAAAATGCTGACAGATGAAAAGGTGCCAATCTGTGCCATCCAAGCACTGACCAGACCCAATCCTGCTTAGCTTCCTAAATCAGACAAGATTGGGTGTTGACAAGGTGGTATGATCTATGGTGGAGGCTGTATCAGGAGGGGCATCTGATGTAAATAACATTTTCCCAATCATCTACAAGGGAATAAGTAATCATTGCATTAAATAGTAAAAATGTTGCTCTGTCCACAGTCGTGCAGAAACCTTTCTACCACTCCATGGACAACCTCAACACAAGCAGTGCCTACCAGGGAGCGAGCAACAGCACCGGCGGGCGTTTCCCCACTCTGCCCCTGTCCGGCTTCACCTTCGCCCCTAACTCCAGCACGTCCTCGTCGGGCCACCTCATGGTGCCCAGATCTCCCTCTGTGTCCACATCTCAACATCTCTCAGACTCCAGGGTGATTCCTACCATTACCCGCAGCCAGAGCTCCAGCAATCTGCCAGAAAATGTAACAGAGAACCCCTATGACGAGGTGGGAGGAGGCATCGGCACCCGAGGGAACTACAAGCCCCCCAAAAAGTCCTGTAGTCAGTGGGACATCGTGGGGACCTCTGAGAAGAAGACTCATCTACAGGTAGGAGAGAGGATATACTGTTTTAGTTTTTAGTTTTTCTTCTCATTTTCTCTATACATTAAGTTTTGAATTCTACACTGATGGTACATTTTAGCTGCCATTCAGATTTTCCATTTGATTGAACTAAAGGAGGCTGTGTTGTTAATTAAATAAACAGTTTCCACTCCAAAGGGCAGATGCATGACACCAGCCACTCCATAATAGTTGTACGTTCTTACAATAAATTTGCAATAAGATTCATCTGTAATGAGAAAACATTTATTACTTTGTGTCTCAAAAATGCTAAATTAATAAATCACAAAGTAATTACTGCCAAAAGTATGTATTTGTATAGTATTGCTTTAAAACCTAATGCTGCCGCAGCAGCTGGGGCAGTATTCCAGCGACACAGTATCTTGACCTCAATAATCCTCCTAGAGCACCAATCTAGTCAGCATTGGCATGATGTCAGAGCTGCCCTGTATTACATCAGTTGAGATTACAGAAGACATTGTTGGTGAGAGAAATAATCAAGGTTGTGTGTCTGCGTAAAATCTGCGTATCCAAAGTGTCTTTTTACCATGGTCTGAATCATGCATGAGGCTCTGAAAGTATGTGCTGTGATCTCTGAGGACACAGCAGTACTCTTATACACCACTTTCTCTTTTCCCTTCATTTCTCCGGCTCTACCCCGCTGTACTACACTCTTCTGCTCTCATGGTTTAAATCCAGTAAGCAGGATTATTGCTGTCACATTCAGGTCACAATTCCCTTTCTAATGGATAAACACTTTTTAATATATTTCATTCTCTACGGGCTCGCTACACTATCATACAATATAATAAATGAAGTATTTTATAAATACTGGGCAATATGACCTAAATAGTAGCACAATATTCAACCAAAGGAATTACTTAAAAATGAATTAAATACCAATGTCTGTTCAAAATGTCTGTTCAACTGGATGCCACAACTCCTTTGTTAAGACATTTAAACACTAGATGTTTTGTGCTGATGATAAAGCTCTGCTCTGATATTGGCATCACAGTGAGGCACGCAGCCAACTGTGAGTAAGCTCCAATCTCTCATGAAGATGAGAACATGAGCATCACAGAATGTGAATGTGCTCATTTATTTAATTGTCAAATACCATCATATTAATATCAAACAAAAAAAATCCTTGGTACTTATTTGTTTATTTATTGGATGAATCAGATGCATTATTTCAAGTGTTATAGCAGAAATTATAATTTTCAACACCGTCTTTAACACAGAAATTCCACAGTTACAGATTTATTGTAAGGTAATTATTTGTGAATGCAGTTCCTCCAGGTGAGTGCAGCCTCAGTGCTGCCCCCTGCAGTAAACTATGGCACTGTAACAGAGACCTTGTATATGGCCTAAATATGATCCCTTTGACATGACTGGGCTTATGTAACAGGGATCAAACTGCCAGTCACTGCTGTTTGTTCTCTTTCTCAAACCACTTTAAATAAATGATCAAAGGTATGAATGTCCTTCATGAGCTTTGTTGTATCAGCTATATATTTAATATACCGGTATTCATGTATTCTACATACTGTATGTGCTGCAGATAAAATGTATGTGACTATACTAGTATAAGGCACTGCAATGACATATCTGCTGTTCGCTTCTAAATTTGTCAAATCAATAATCTAAAAGATTATGTATCAATACTTTTGTTTTAAAATATCTTGCAGTGTAAATGCCCATTACTAAGTCTTGGTAATTGGATCGGTTTGATTAGTGAAATAAACAGATGTGTATTGTTTCAATTGACTTACTTGTTGTAATACTCAGTGTGTCTTTGTCTTTCTTTCTCTTTTCTTAGGTCCCGACAGAGTCTTACCTGGCGCAGCTCTCGTGGCAGGTGTCTCCTCTGTACACGGACCCTCAGCCTGAGAAGCGTTCGTTCCAGCACGAGCCCCCCAGCCCTGCCCCAGGACAGCATCCTCTCCAAACCCTGGAACTGTGGGAGCAGTACACAGACCCCGCCTCAGGCCGGTGGTACTACGTCAACAGTGTCACAAAGGAGAGATCCTGGAAGCCTCCACGAAGGGCCCGCAGTCACACCACCAGCAGTGGCAGCAGCACAAGCAACACCAAGGTGAGAAAAAATGTCCTGTTTTCATCCTACTAACGTTGGTTAGGTTGAAACGTGTTGGACAAAGATGTTTGCTCATTAATTGACCTTTCTGCATTTAAAAAATAGCTTATAATCCAACAATATAAGTTACCAAAATGCTTATCTGCCCCCATAAATCTTCTGTAAACACTATTCAGGTTCATTTGAAATCTGAGTGCAATTGTTTAATGATTTAAGGTTTTTGTTCCAATCAGACAAAAGGTGATAAGGACATAAACCTCACACATCCATTTCTGTTCCAGGTCCGTTTCGTTCAAGCCCAGACATTACCCAGAGACACCAACCATTTGACATTGACGCTTGCTGCTGCGAGTAATGGGACTATGCACAGGGTAAGGATTGAATGACTGACAGCTCCTCATATCGAGTCTAACTTGAATAGTCATTGGCTACTGTGGTTTTCTCCGCCCTCATTTGCAAACAGGAACAAGCGAGTTTGTGCATATTGGCAAACTTTTTCTTTCTAATTTATTTTTAACAGTGACAGTAACTTTTAAATTGCTGAACTGAGTATTGCTATTTAGTTGTTATGCATTGAATAATTTGTCCTGGTTCAAACCGGCACAGGTGAAAGCGAAAACGTGGACAGAAGGACAGAGGGCAGCAGAGGCTTTTAGAGCTGGCTCATGACAAACCCCACCCAATATTCACCATCTTTCAAAAGAAACCAATTAGAAAGCAATTAGAACTCATCTCATTTAATGCTCATGGATAAATGTAAATCTTTAATAATAATATTCTACAAATCAATGAATCTTTCTGGAGCAAAAACTCCAGCAGTCAGAGCAGTCAAAGCCTAAACAACATGTACAGACAACATTACATCATACAGACAGCGTATGAAAGTGTCCGCTGAGAGTTTAAGTATTGTGGACAATTTAAAGCAGATTATACTATAGATATTATAAAAGTAATCTAAAATGAGTTTTGGCTGTTAATCCCTGGAGGAAACAACAAGGTCAGGCGGTTTGAACTGATGCAGTTGCTCTGAGGCCAACAACACAGTCATAATCCAACAGCCAAATATAGCAACTACATTCAAATTAGATAAAGATAATGTTACGTGGTCAAATAAAAGTTTCAATTGATGTTTGGTATTGGGGAATTCTGAGACAAAACCAATTAATGTAACCCGTCTTGCACTGTGAAACTACGCAACTTCAGTCCGCTAATGTCACTGATAAACGTCCAAACTCTCCGTGATTTTGCAAAGATTTTTCGAGATTTTCTCGTCGACGTTGTGATGAAAAGGTTTTCTGCAACACAGGAAACGGCTGAAATTGACGCATCCATAGAATGAGTGACGACACGGCCTTGTTACGGCACCGTGAGCGGCGTGATCCAGATTGTGAAAGATAAGCATTTTGCATCTGAAAGCAGCCTTGCCTCACCCTTGCGTCAGTGTTTCAAATTTAATGTGGCTCATCAAAAAATACTCCTCCTGATCAAAGGAGTGATTCCCCCGTCAGGTCGGAGTGAGGCGCACGCTGCCGACCCATATGTGCCACGTTCGATTCATGAGGTGTTGTCATACAGGGACTCCAGCGGCGACAACCGATGCATAGTGTATGATTTAGTGATGCTGAAGTGAAGTTTACTCCCTGGTCTGTAGGTCTGAAGTATGAAGTGTGACTGCTCTGAGGTTTAGTAGTGGTAATGGTAGTTGTTTGATGTAGTGCTATTTGTTTTTCTTTGCCACTTTGCACTTATTTAAATGGATTCACAAATCATCAACCAATGTTTAGCGTGCGATTGTTTGTCAGCTTTAATGCTATATTCCATGTAGTTAGATATGTCATACGTTTGTTAGTTTTAGACAATTATCACATCAGTCGGGATGTAACGACATGCAAATCAATATTAATTTCTCTGTACACTATTTTTGGGGATATTGTGGCAAACTGAATTGTAGATATGATACATTTTGTCTCTTTTAAAATGCCTTGACAAGACTTTGGTGGTTGGTGTGAGTCATATTCCAACGAATTAAGATACACAAGTGCTTAAAAACTTATTTCTCTTGATGTCTTCAAACAATCATGGTCCAAGTTTTCTCTGTTTCTTTAGCTGCTGCTGCAACAAAACAATGCATTTAAGCAAAGAATATTGCAATTCAATATATTTTGCCTTTTGTTACAGCCCTAGTAACCAGTGGTGGAAAGTTCATATTAAGTAAAGTACTGCACTTAAGTAATAGTTTTAGTCTGTACTGTATCTAATTTTACTTTACGTATAATTTACATTGGATGTGTTTTATCTCACTACATTTTAGAGCAGGCATAGTATGTACATTCTATTCAATTTATTTTTCACTCAAATAAAAAGTATTTTTATTCTAGTTTGAAACCTGCTGAAATGGTTGAGGGTTTATTTATTTTTTTTCACATTTTTATGCTGACACTACAAGAAATCGATTTGGTCTCTACTGATTTTCCAAAATCAGCACAATTCTTTATCAAAATCCCTATATTCCACTCTTTAATACTTCTCAAAATCAGCGTCAAATACTTTTTACTCTAAAAGTGCCTACTTTAGTAAATATTTTCTGTAATAGTTTAAGATTGCGCTTGTATATGCCTTTTTACTTAAGTATCACAATTGAGTACTACTGCGTAGACCACTAATACCACTTATACCACTTATACCACTTATACCACTAATACCACTTATACCACTAATATCACTAATTGCAAATAATATGTGTAAAAGTGTGACCATCTACTGATCCATTGTAACACAACATTATAACTAATACTTTTAAATAACTACAAAAGAAAGTCTGTACTATAAAAAAAAGAACCATTGTCATGTGCATTATTATGTCATTGTTCATTTTCCTATTGCCCTGAGGCTGTCAGGGCCAACAGGAGTCAGGCGTTCTGGTAAAGCTCATTGACAATGCAACTTCCTGGTTGAGTTGCTGTACACGAGACTGATGCTGCAGCTGATAAACTGGCTTCCTTCTAGAATGGGGAAGTATGCACGGACTGACAAGAGGGAGAGATTAAACGCTTTTAACCGTGACACTTCAGTCATGACATGCAAAACAGAGCAGAGGATTTGACCTTTATCTGAGTGTTACTAGTTGGTTTATTGTCTTCAGTTTTCAGCCATGAGCGCATTTGTAGTAAGTAGATTTTACATTTATTTGTCCGTTCGTTCTACCATGTGTTATCTAGTTTGCTGATGTCATGTTTGTTAGTGACAAAAGCTGATTAGACTGAGCTACTGTGTGATGAATATTTGAGTTTCATCAGCCAGGGAGGCAAAAGAGCTGCCTATTTCCCCCCAAACGTTGAGAAAAATATGAAATGACTGTGTGTGCGCGCTGTGGTGATGATTCAAAGCTTTTTCTTTTTCTCACAAGCTGTAGTGTTAGCTGACCTTGTGACTGAGTGTAGTAGCTAAAAACATACCAGCATCCTGTTTGTCTAAAATCACTTAGAGCTTAGTTTATTTTAGTTTATTATTAGCTTCAACCAGGGCAACTTAAGGCCCGGGGGCTGGATCAGGCCCGCGACCTATCTTCCAATTTATTTATTTTTTCTTGTTTACTAGTTTAATTTTGGGTGAGCACTAATTTATAGCTGGTTTGGTTGATTTAGTCATTGTTTAATTTTGCTTTATACCTGTTTTTATTCTGGGTTAGTCCTGGTTCAGACCCAGTCAGCTCTAGTCTTGTCCTAGTTTAATTCTGGTTCTGTACTGGCAATTCTTCCGATAAGCCTTGGTAACGCTGGTAAAACCTTATGTCTACACAAAAATCTAATGGAGCTGTGGTTGTTTTATTCTTTTTGAAACAGATCTAGGGTTGTGTGTATTTTGTGTGACCCCAGATAGTTAACGTGGTGGCGTGTTGTGCATCCAGAGACCACGGCCCGCTAACAAATCTGGCCCTTAGGAAAATAATTTGTCCGGCCCTGGCTTAAACTGTAAACAATAGTTGTTCATGTGACTGTCTGTGTGTGTGTTTCTTTCCTCGTTGTTGTCACCTGACGACAGCTTTGATAGCCACAACCAAAGCACTGACAGTAGCTGTGCGATCAAACAGGTGGATTTACATTAACACATGTCACAGTTATTAATATAAATGAATGCAAATTCAAGCATGTCAGTGAATTATTCCAAAGTGATACATCTTTTTCCTGCTTTGTTCATTCCCAAGATATTTCATCATTTTGGCCCCCAACTTCAATGCACAATCTGCATTACATGATTCTGTTTTGCTTGAATGGGAGATTGGTCTGTACTGTGTCAGCAATATCTGCCCTTTGGAAATGGGGGATTTTCCTCTTAAAATCAGCGTGTTGGAGCAGTTAGATTTGCAAAAAGTGCCTCTGCACAGCCTCACAGTAGACTGCATTAGCTTAATGCCAGCTACGCGCTTCACATTCCCAGTGATCAGCATTTATGCATATTAAGTTGGAGAAATAACAACTCATCGCGTAAAAAGAAAGGCTATTACCCAAGCAATTCTTACTGCAACATGTTGCATCACAGTGGGGTGTGGGTGCGCGCAATTTAAAGCCCTTTTAAAGGCCTGCTCTTAGCACAGGAGCAGATTTGGCTCTTAGTACTAATCCTCCCTGCATGAAGAGATGGCAAACATTTGGAGGGATGTTTAGTGATTGTTGAAACTGGGTTACAGGGATTTACAAAGGTATTCAATTATGGATGTGGTGGCAAAGTTAAGTGAACACGTGACTTTATGACAAACATATTGACCGTATAACTTTTCCAGTGATGACAGTCAAGCAACATCAACATCGAACTGTTTGATTTGATTTCAGTTCAAAGTACCACTTACATTTATACGAAACAAATGTAATGTGTCAAAACAAAAACTGAGATATGCTAAATGTGAAATGTATGTCATTACTGAATGTTGAATAAATGTTATTACGGTACTTAATGTTGTAAATATGTCATTACTTAATGTTGTAAATATGTCATTACCTAGTGTCGTATATATGTCATTACCTAGTGTTGTAAATATGTCATTACTTAATGTTTTACTTTGTGTTCTGTCTGCTCTCTGATCCTTTCTTCACATGAAGAGCCTTCCTCGAGCTGTCTCCTCCGACACCCTAAACAGCATGACGTTCTCTAAGAGTCAAAAGTATAACGAGTCCAGGCAGCAGCTCAGTCATTCCCAGTCTCTCAGCTTCTCTGAGAATGGCAAGGTAAACATGCTTCTCCACATACATACAACGCTAACGAACAAACAGCTGCTAAAGCTAACTGTGTCATCAACTCCAGCAGTGCAGAGACTACTCATGCAATGTGACTGACATTGTGGTGGAGCCCCCCTCTCCAGCCAGCTCCCCAGACAGTGACGGCTGCACCCCGGTAAGACCTCTAACTCTTAACCCTGAGCCTCATAATAATAGCTGGGTTTCTGCAAATTAGCAAAGGTTGGATACATTTATATATATATTTATTTATTTTATCGCAATCCAAAGTACCGGTAGATGTATTCTCCTCTTACACATTACATTTTACCATGATATTTGATGTCACACATACATTATATTTAGTATTTGGCCAAGAAACTTTGTTGTTTGACCATCTTTTTTTTGTAGAACATGTTTGCCTTGTTTGTAATGAGAAGATACCAGAGATTTGCAGTTTGGCCACACAGGTTTTACAGGAAGAAAGACTGCTATGACATAAGTTTAACTGTTACCTAAAAATTTGTGTCATACTTACGTACAGAGTAATATCAACTCTGCTGGTCCCAAACCTTACTTAGAAATGGCAGCAAGAGGAAGGGCATCCGGAATAAAAACACACCCTGGTATGATTTACAGTCTTTCAACAAATAAAAAAACAATATTACAATAAACAAAAGCTGATGATTCAGTCCATGTTCAGTTTTCAAACTTTGTCACTGCTAAATTGGCTGTTAAATGGGGCCGCTGCGAGTTTAGTGCAGTTCCCTCATGTGGATGTTTTATTTTTCCCTCATGTTGGTGTTTTATTTTTTCCTGAATGATGCAAGAGTCAAGTTAAATGTCTGTCCTCTCAAGATGCTGTTTATTACAAAAGGGAAAGCTTTATGCTTACACTCACCTACTCCTGTCTGAACTATCCATGGCTTATATTATATCGTCATAGACACCAGTGTAGATGTATCTGTTTGTCCTGTTATTGCAGGAGTTGGAGAAAGCTGGACTATTAAATAAGACCAAGATCGCAGAAGGAGGTAGAAAGCTAAGGTACAATTTAAACTACTCTTCTGTGAATTATTATAAAGTAAGCTTAAGATTGCACTGAATTAACGTTATGTTTACAGGAAAAATTGGACTCCTTCTTGGGTGGTGCTGGTTGGGAACAGCCTGGTTTTCTTCAAAGATCCTAAATCACAGACGCCATCCAGCTGGGTAAGTGTGTAACTGAATTTAAATGAGTTGGTTTAAGCTGGTGAGCGAGTACATTTCCTGATTATAAAAGCTCTTGTCATGCATGAGGCACAAAACACTTTTTTCTGCCTGATGGATTTCCTATTTTGGGATAAAGCCCACAGACTCTAGTGTCAGCTGACTCTGCACCAGAGCTGAAAGCCTCGGTGTGAACTCAAAAAGACACTTCATATTTTCCCCCTTTGTCACATAATGTATTGATGCGCTTTATGTTTTTTATCCTGAACCTGGGGAGCATTGGACTATTGTAAATCAAATCAAATCAATTTATTTTTGTAAGGCCCAAAATCACAACAACAGTTGCCTCTGAGGGCCACAGGGAGAAATGAATCAACAATGTCTGTGGTGGCGAGGGAGTTAGACAATGTCTGTGGTGGCGAGGGACGATGTCCCAGGGTCCTCTGTCCTTAGACTCTCCTTCTCGGCCAGAAAAAACTACAAAAAAAACCTCATTGGGAAAAAAGCGTAGAAACCTGGAGGAGTTCCAGTGAAGGAGAGATCCGACTCTCACAGACGGACAGACGGACACGAGGGAGACTGGAGCTGGACCACTTTTCAGGCAGATGAGGGACCGACTGAGTCGAGCTGGACCCACTCTTCAGGCAGATGAGGGACCGACTGAGGCGAGCTGGACCCACTCTTCAGGCAGATGAGGGACCGTCTGAGTCGAGCTGGACCCACTCTTCAGGCAGATGAGGGACCGACTGAGGCGAGCTGGACCCACTCTTCAGGCAGATGAGGGACCGTCTGAGTCGAGCTGGACCCACTCTTCAGGCAGATGAGGGACCGACTGAGGCGAGCTGGACCCACTCTTCAGGCAGATGAGGGACCGTCTGAGTCGAGCTGGACCCACTCTTCAGGCAGATGAGGGACCGTCTGAGTCGAGCTGGACCCACTCTTCAGGCAGATGAGGGACCGTCTGAGTCGAGCTGGACCCACTCTTCAGGCAGATGAGGGACCGACTGAGGCGAGCTGGACCCACTCTTCAGGCAGATGAGGGACCGTCTGAGTCGAGCTGGACCCACTCTTCAGGCAGATGAGGGACCGTCTGAGTCGAGCTGGACCCACTCTTCAGGCAGATGAGGGACCGTCGGAGGCGAGCTGGACCCACTCTTCAGGCAGATGAGGGACCGTCGGAGGCGAGCTGGACCCACTCCTCAAGACAGATGAGGGACCGTCGGAGGCGAGCTGGACCCACTCCTCAGGCAGATGAGGGACCGTCCACACAGGGCAGGGACCACTTCACCAGGAGAGGGGCATCTGGGTCCACAGGTCCTCAGGAGTGAGAGAAAGAAAAAGAAGGCAGTGAACAGTTTGCAAGTGGAATTAAGAAATAAATATTGTTTGATAGCATAAGTAGTCAGAAGAAGAGGATAGTGCTCAAGCTGACATACTTCCCCCAGCACAGTTACTCCTAGCTTTAGCTACAGCGTAGCTAAAGCTGTGGGTTTATGTTTCTGTTCCTAACTAGTCTGACCATAAGCGATTTCGAAGAGGAACGTTTTAAGCCTGGACTTAAATGAAGAGACTGTGTCAGCATATTTAACATGGGTCGGGAGTTGATTCCATAACACAGGAGCTTGGTAGCTAAACGCTCTACCTCCTACAGTACTTTTAGAGACTCTTGGCACCACCAGAAGGCCAGCATTCTGAGAGCGAAGAGCTCTGTTTGGATGATATGGTTCTATAGCATCTTTGAGGTAGGATGGGGCCATGTCATTTATGGCTTTGTAGGTCAAGAGTAGAATTTTAAATTTGATTCTAAACTGGACGGGGAGCCAGTGAAGAGACTTCAGCACCGGCGTAATGTGCTCTCTTCTTTTTGTTCCTGTTAGTAATCTTGCTGCTGCATTTTGAACCAGTTGAAAGCTTTTTATGGAGCTTTTAGGACACGCTGCAAGCAGGGAGTTACAGTAGTCTAATCTAGTCGTTACAAATGCATGGATAAGTTTTTCGGCATCACTTTTAGGCAGGATTCTTCCGATTTTGGCTATGTTGCGCAAATGGAAATAGGCTGTTTTACAAGCTTGATTTATATGAGCTTTAAATGAGAGCTCCTGGTCAAATGAGACTCCAAGATTTCTTACTGTAGAACTAGAGGCTACACTGACATTGTCCAGTGTGACTATCTGCTCAGATAGAGAGTCTCGTAGATGCTTAGGGCCAAGCACAATGACCTCGGTTTTTTCAGGGTTAAGAAGCAGGTAGTTAAGTGTCATCCAGGTTTTTATCTCCTTCACACAAGCACTAAGTCTGTCTACTTGATCGCTCTGATCAGGTTTCATTGATAAATACAGCTGAGTGTCGTCTGCATAGCAGTGGAAGTTAATGTCATGCTTTCTGATAATGTTGCCTAATGGCAGCATATAAAGAGTAAACAGAATTGGACCGAGTACCGAACCCTGTGGCACACCGTAAATTACTTTAGAGCTTGGTGAGGAGCTCTGGTTTACATTAACAAATTGGTACCTATCAGATAAACAGGATTTAAACCAGCTGAGGGCTGTTCCTCCAACACCTACATCACATTCTAACCTCTGCAGTAGAATGTTGTGGTCAATGGTGTCAAACGCTGCGCTGAGGTCCAACAGAACCAGGATTGAGACCAGTCCATCGTCAGCGGCTAATAACAAATCATTTGTGACTTTAACTAGTGCAGTTTCAGTGCTGTGGTGGGCTCTGAACCCTGACTGGAAAACTTCAAATAAGTTATTGTCCTGCAGGTGGCGACAAAGCTGTTTTACTACAACTTTTTCAAGGATTTTAGAGACGAAGGGAAGATTTGAAATAGGTCTGTAGTTTACCAATAGGTCGGGATCTAGATTAGGCTTTTTCAGAAGAGGTTTAATGACTGCATGTTTGAAGGACTGTGGAACATAGCCACTTTCGAGTGAAGTATTTATTATATTAAGAATAGGGTCTATAATTAGGGGGAGAATGTCTTTGAGGAGTCTGCTTGGAATGGGGTCTAGGACACAAGTTGAGCTTTTAGAGGACATAATGGCTGAAGTTATCTCTGCTTGATCAACAGCTGTGAACCTTTCTAAGTTTACAGGTGGATTTATATGGGACGCTCAGATTTACAGCTTGGGCTAGTTCAGGGCTAATAGCGGGGGTAATTTCATCTAATTTATCTCTGATTGTAAAACAGGTCTAAATAAACACTGGCCACTTTGGACTTTACATTTACCTCAGACATCTGACCTTTTGTTTTGTGTTATTGTGCAGACAAACCAAGGAAATATAGGTTAAGAGGGAAATTGTAATAACAGTATATTCTTTAATACTTTACATTTGAAGTGACATTTGTAGGAAGATAATTTGTTGGCTTTATTGGTTTCACTGGTGGTTTTATGGTTAGTACTGACAATAATGCAATCATATGGGCCAAGACTATGGAATGACAGCTATTATTCTACTAAGGGATGTCATGATTTAATTTTGTGTCACAATTAATGTGAGAAGAAACATACTTTTACAATTATTCACAATAAATCAAATATTGATTGTTTTACACTATCAAATAAACTACAGTTCTTCATGAAATAAAAAGTGATGTCAATGTAATCAGCCAGATGAAAAAGAAAATGAAAACTGAAGTCAGATATGAGCAAAAAAAGAAAGTGAATTGAACTTTTATTAGTGTATTATCATTCTAATCAGAAAATGATGGTACTAAAAATGTCCTTTTCAGAGACCAGGAAACAGCAGACCTGAAAGCAGTGTGGATTTGAGAGGATCACAACTGCACTGGGCCAACGATTTATCCAGTAAAAAGAACGTCTTTAAGGTGAAGGGCAGTCCAGATATTTTTATCATAGGATTTAAATTGTGTTTTGAAGAAAAGCGACTTTTCTCATGAATGTGGGAAGTGAGAGTGGGAAGCACCCTTACTTTTAATTAGACCCCATTGTAAGTCTTACCCTGGAAGAGGAAGCATCAAAAATAACTTGTTCAGTGTAATTTCATTAAAAACTGTATAACTCATCGGACTCTTTTCAATCAGAGAAAGGTCAGACATTCTACAAATGTTTGCTAACACGTATTTAAATGTTTCAGCTGAGGACAGTTACAGGCAATGAGTTCCTTCTCCAGTCAGAGACCGACTCGCTGATCCAAGAGTGGTTCAACACCATCCAGAGTGTCATCGACCGCCTGGTAACACTCCATATCACAGTTTGATACATTTCATCAGCAATATTTGGCCTTTCATTCCATTATCCCATTTTTTATTTGTCCCTGTACATCTTGAATGTTGTGTGTTCGGGCTATTTTAACACTGGCTAACATGTTTTCTTTGACTCATCTCAATACCACTTATTAATTTATTTCGGATACAAACTTAATCGAATTATGCTACTAAATATACTCATACCCACATAATAAGGATGGACAAAAAAGGACAACAAACTATTTGCCAAAAGTAGATGCTGATTGTCGTGTTTATTTCTTGTTTGACAACTTCAACTTAAAGTATCATTGTCACTTACCAATTACAATATTTTAGCATTGATTAAACTATTCTGACTATCTTCTATAACACTGTTTAAAAGATCTGTCTGATTCCAGTGCCACTTTAAAGTTTCCTTCTCTTCTGGTCAGGACCGTGAGAACCCCCTGGACAATGTGCTTCTGTATTCTCTGAGGCGAGCGGGCAGCGTGGAGATGCTGGAGCACAGTGGGGACGAGGACGAGAAGAAAACCACCCGTAAGCTATCTTTGCTATTACATGTAGTCTTTCTTTTAATTCAAACCCATTATCATTCACTCACTACGAATGTTTAAAGAAGTACAAAGAATTATGCCACTCTTGACCATCTTTAAATGCCATCGTCCGGTTCATGTTTCCTTCTGCTCATTGCTCTGTCTCCTCACTCCATCACAGGTGCTTTTCACCCCTCCATCTTGTCCTCTATTCTGTGCTCTATCCAGCCTGTGTACATCTTCACACAGCCCCCCTGGCAGGTCATCCCCCCCTCTGTGCTGTCCCACCTGAGGCGCCGTCCTGCTCTGCCTCTCTTCATCCTCACCACCATCCCCTCTCATCTGTTCTTCCGCCCCACAGCTCGGTGTCCCACACTCACCCACACCTCTTCTCTCTCCTCTGTTCCTCTGTCCTCCGCAGTCCCTCGTTCCTCGTCCAACCTGGAGAACACGGAACGGAAACGTGTCAGGTCCAGACTGAAGAAGCTGATCCTGAAGAGACCTCCTCTGCAGGCCCTGCAGGAGAAGGGGCTGATCAAAGGTGAGAACATTACTATTTCATTCTAATATTACTGTTGTATTTTATGCCAGGTGAGTTTCTTTGTCTAAAACAATGGAATGTATAGGTTTTTATTATTGTTCATGGTTTATGCTTGCTGATCTAAGCAAGTTATCTCTCAAATGTCCCCTTGAGAATGCCTGACCTGCTCTTGCTCTTGAATGTCTGACCTTGGAGGTGCTGCAGGGCTGGGCCTGGTTTATAGTTTATGGGAGACTGCTGAGAACATGCTGCTGTTGTGTCATTCAGCAAGACACTTCACATCCAGCTTGCCTAGTATGAATGTGGTGTCTCAGTGAGTGTTGGTGGGGTCGCAGTGTCAGATGGCGCAAATTGGCTGCCTTGCTTCCATCTGCCCCAGGGCAGCTGCAGCTACTGTAGTCACTTACCACCGCAGAGTGTGGAGGGAATGAATAATGCAATGTAAACATACTGGAGTATCCACAATAAGACTTTATAAATAACGTGTTATTATACACGTTTGTGGCGCGCTTTTACTTCTGCGTCCTGGTCAATGGATCCATGTGATGTTGAGATGGCAGATGGTTGACTATGACAACCTTGGAAAAGAAAGAATCTTTTCTAACGGCTTTGTCTGCATAGGCTGTAGATGAGAGTGAGGCGTGGTCTGGGGGATAGACTATACATCTCTCATGTAATGTTAATGGAAACCTCGGTGACAGTCCTCGGAGGTCTGTGCTAGATCCTGTTGACTTTGTTCATAGAAAAGGAGGTAAATATGATGTAACCCAAATTGTATCACGTTCTGGAAAATCTGTTCATATTTTATACTGCACCAAGAGTCTATAGAATGTGATGCTCTTGAAGAGGTCCGTGATTAAAGATATAATAATAATAATTCTAATTCTAATTGGTTTGATGATTCTCCAAATTATTGGAGACCACGGACTGTGTTCTGAGCCATATACTTTTTACAACATCACTCTATAGAAGTGTGTATTGCATAAGGTGTGTTGCATCATCAAAGGAGCTTTAGCTTTCTGCTGGGACCGCAGTTGAACATTGAGATTCGCTACCACAGCGGACAATCGTTTTACTGTACCTCAGAGTAAAGTTGTCCTCATATCATCTCAATTCTGAAAATGTCATCTGAGGACGATATTTGAAATGAAAGTATTTGTTGTGTGTCTTTAGATCAAGTGTTTGGCTGTCGTCTGGAGATGCTGTGCGAGAGAGAGAGGAACACCGTCCCTCGCTTTGTCCGACTCTGCACTGAGGCAGTGGAGAGAAGAGGTATTAAAGTCAATGCCAAAGTAATCAAGTCAAATATTCAGGTTAATAAAGGGGTCGTATGTAAAAATCAACTTTAATTAGCTTTTAGTTTAGGTTAGTTTTATTTATCAGGGAAAATGAACATTAAAAACATCAGAAATGGTCTGTATTTCACCTACCCCTTGTCTCCACCCACTGCTCTGGATTTACAGGCAATTATTCAAAACAATTCACAGTCATACATGAAGGTTTAAAAAAAAAAATTACGTATATTTCAACAATAAAAACATATACATAAGAATCTGCTGCTTGCTACAGGGACGTCTCACTTTTTAACAGGCAGTCAATTGACCTTAAAAGGGTATAATACAGTCTTATTTAATATAACATAGAGACATTTCAAAATCTCAGTAATTCTATCCCTTAATTGTATATTCAATAATAATATAGTGAAATGTGTGCAGGGAAAAATGCCTCAATGTCTAGATTTACAGTGCGTTTTGGGGATTCAATTATGTCTAATCAAGTGCTGATCAGGTTAAAACAGATAATAGCGTTAAGTACTAAAGTGGTAAGATTTAAAATGACCTCAAATGTGCTCATTCATTACGGCATCGATCCCATTTGTCTCTTCCACATCGAGCCGTGAACAACAGTCCGACACTTGCGACTGCCGGTGATGCGATGCACCACAAACAGCTTTGCACGTCCCGCTCAGTGTGTGACAGCGATCATCAACCAAATCTCACAGAAATGTTTATGATTGCACAAATGTAGAGAAAGAACCCCGTGACAGCTGCCAAGACAGAGATAGATCCAAATGAGAGAAAATAGACTTGAAATTGGATCGAAACAATGCTCCAGATGAATATTTAATACACAGTTTTTTGTTTTTTTTGACCACTAAAGCTTTTAAAACCTGGGTTTGATGAATTAAATATGTCTAGCCTTTTTTCTTACAACTTGACTGCCAGATATTTCAGAAAGTTTAAGAACAAGACGGGTCTCTCCACATAAGAGGAAAAGGAAAATAGCCTGATGTGTCACAGTGCTGTAAATCAAAGACACGCTGAAGGAGAATGGTGTCACCTGCGCGCACAGCGGACCGTGTGAAAACTCTGCACTTTTGTCTCGTGTGTAAAACCGGCGCAAGAGTTTTTCATGAACTTTTTCCCCAAACTGAATCCATTTTGATTTTGCAAGTGGTGTAAGTGCTTTGTGTGAGCGTCGTAGCGGCGTTTGTCGTCGTCAGGGTGAATATTTCATAATAAAAGGATCAGAAGTTCAACTTGTTCCATCTCCATGACAATGAAACGTGCTGAAAAGGCAGAAATGGTCTCTCTACACCAGTGGCTGTTAGGTTGAGCTGCGGGCGAGCGGTGTAATAGGAAGTTTAAACCCGCTTATGTGAGGCTCATCACACACTGTTTCTCGCTACACCAGCTTCTGCTATTTCAAAGTGTCAGGGTGTTTTTCTCCCCCATTCTCTTGGCTTATGCAACGTAAAACTTCCTGAGTTGAGTAAATTATTGATTAGTCTAAAAGAATCACTACAGCATGACAAATAGAAACACAGTGGCATCAGTGTTTACCGCCTCTTCTCCTTTACATCTTGATCCGCGAGGTTTTGACATAAGCCTAACAAAGCTGCTAATCTGTGGAACTCTCTGTCAGAATTATGTAATGAGATAAGTTTGATCTTAAATATTGTATTGAAATATTATTCCAAAAGTACACATCTTCTGATCCTTTATCATATCTTTGGTGTGCGTCATGTGGCAGGTTTGGAGACTGACGGCCTCTACAGAGTGTCTGGGAATCTGGCCGTCATCCAGAAACTACGCTTCAGGGTCAACCACGGTAAGTGACTTTGATGTTTAAAGTTAAAATGAAGCGCAATTGAGAAATACACTGCCTGTCCAAAAAAAAAAAGTTGCCAAAGAAAAAAGGGACATGCTTTTTATATTTAGTAGGAACGCGCCGCGCCTTTAGCTTTGATTACAGCACGTATTCGCTGTGGCATAATTTCAATGAGCTTTTGCAATATTTAAAGATTTACTGTATTTTCCGGACTATAAGTCGCACCTTTTTTCATAGTTTTGACCGGGGTGCGACTTATACTTATATTTATACTTTTATACTTATACTCCGGAGCGACTTATATGTGATATTATTTGTTATTTTCACACTTGCATCCGCATTTCATACTCCAGTGTGACTTATATATGTTTTTTTCTTCTCTATTATGCATTTTTTGGCTGGTGCGACTATAAGTCGCACTGGAAAATACGCTATTTTGACCACTGCACAGAGCCTTCCCCAACTCGTCCCAAACACACTCTCAAACACGCCGACATCTTCTCCATGACCACGGGATTCGTCTTTCCACGCGGTCGTTTCAGAAATGAGCCTCGGACCTGCTGCATTTGCTCGGGTGAATCCAAGTGGACGGGCAGTGTATCTCTGTCATTAAACGGGAGAACGGTCATTTTGGGGCGTATTAGCTCAGCATAGATACGACGAAGCCAATAGAATCGGACGTATGCGTAGCTGCCCTGACTGCATCAATCGTGTGGGTCAAGACGCTGTTGGTTTTTGCAGAGCGAGCAGTGACCACAGACGGACGTTACATGTTCCCTTCAGAGTTGGTACAAGGTAGAGCCAGACAACTGTTCAACTAACAAAAAACAAAAAAAAACTACAGAAGGCTTCTTTATGTTTACTCTGCTTGTTTTGTGCATTACACGTTGCATAATGTGAAGCGTCGCCGGGTCCGAGCTCGCACGCCGGCTGACAGAGTGAGATGAAGCTCTCTCTCAAGTCTTGTGCTACCATTTGCTTAATGTGTGTCTGTGCGTCCCTAAGGCATTTCTGCTTTAAGTTTTCTGATGTAACAATAACTCAGCATCAAGTTGTGCAGCGCTCTCGTGCGGTCCACTGTCGCCCCCAAGTGGACACAAGTCAGTTAACACGATGGTATGTGCGTGTGCTTTTCCATGTGCTGCTGCTGAAAGCTTCTTATTGTGACTTTTGCACAATTTGCACAATCAAATAACTGCACAGAGTCGATCGTTCAACACAGACGCATGTGAAAAACTATTGAAAACTAGTGACGAAATTTTTAATATCAGGAATATCTTTGGTGGGGGCAGAATGTCAGCAGCTGGCATCCATGTTTTTATGTCAAAATACACTGAACACTTGATTTAGGCGTGTTTTTTAGATGCCTGTCCAGAAGTGGTCGTTCATGGGACCTGCACGAGTCTTATTCAGACCGTTCACACTCTCACTTTGCGACAGGATTATGAAATTTGGTGCAAATTATGATGACACGAGGACATAAATTAAACAGACACAAACTCAAACTCAGAGATAATCCAGTGCTTGCGAAAATGCCTTTAACAAAAAACTTTTCAGCTCTCTGCGGCACCTCTTTATTGTATGTTTTTTCTTTAATGTCACTTCCCTCCTGTCTTGTGCAGTCTGCTCGCGTATAAGTCATGTTTCTCTTCGTCTCTCGTGCCTCATCTCATATGTCTCTCAGAGGAGAAGCTCAATCTGGACGAGGGTGAGTGGGAGGACATCCACGTGATCACCGGGGCTTTGAAACTTTTCTTTCGAGAACTTCCCGAGCCGCTGGTCCCCTACGGCTTCTTCACCGACATCATGGAGACGATCAGTGAGTGACACGAGTCAGACTAACCCAAACGTTCAATAAATCTGTGTTTTGTGGTTTTACTTACTCTAGATTACGTGTGTTTTCTCCTCTGTGCAACGATTTATAAACCTCACTCTTAAACATTCAAATCAGCTGTTTGAGTTGTGAGTTTGCGTTAAAAATCCTTAGCTTTCCTTTGCTGAATTGTTATATATACTTTTACATCTAGTTAGAGTGTTTTGACATTCGTATCCTGTTTTTTAGACTTGTAAGTGTACATTTTCTGTTCAGTCTTAAGCGGCTTAAAGGTTCACAATACAATGCACACACACACTACTTGGATGCAACAGTTTTAAACGAGTTCTACATACACAACACATGCCACGAACACACTGTATATCAAAGAGGATCTCAGATAATAATCGAACTTGACTTAAAAAGATTGAATGAATTAGAATGTCCAATCGAAGTGCAATTGTTGCACCGTTTATGCCTCTTTTCTAATCCCATTTTCAATCGTGGCGACAAACGTAATAAGTAATTTTTTTAAATCAGTTGTTCCCTTTTCTTTGATGAGAGTAGATAATCGCGCAGCGCTGCACAAGATTAGATGGTTGCACATAATAAGTGTTATCAGAACAAATATTAAGTCTGGCTGTGACACTGATTATTATAGGAGTCGTCATGCGTATGATGACACTGACTGTGTGTGTGTGTGTGTGTGTGTGTGTGTGTGTGTGTGTGTGTGTGTGTGCCTGTGTGTGTGTGTTACAGAGATGACAGACTACATCGACAAAGTGGATCGTCTGAAGTGTTTGGTGCTGAACATGCCTCCACCAAACCACAACACGCTGCAGTTCATGTGTCGTCATCTCAAACGGTAAGCAGCAACAACACATTAAACTAGATAATGTGCAATGGCTGAAGCCATTGCGAGTGTCTGCGTTCTTGCGTAAAAGTACAACATGTGTGTAAGAGTACTACATGTGTGTAAGTAGTACTGGTAGTACTACTTAAGATAAAAAGTCTGATTTAATTGACAAAAAATTACATTAAAGCCGCGCTAGCGGCGATGATGGCTCTCGCCTTCCCGCACTTCCATGTTTTCTGCTGCATTTTGCGGCATAGCAATGACGCTCAGTAATTCACAGTTGATGATTGCGTAGTTTGTGACTCAAATAGTTGTTTGTCCTGACAAATTGCAAGATCGTGCTGAACGCAGACCTGAACAGGGAGAAAGGGAGAGAGAGCCTCGGTGACCCGGCTGTACCCCGTCCTGTACCTCTGTCACCTAGCAACAGAGACGCTAATGCTAAGTGCCTTAGCAATTTACTTTTGCAAATACTGAAAAAAAGTACAAGGTGTACAAATGTCAAAAGCAATAGCTCCTAAGACGGGGAAAGCGATCGTAAAGAGCTATAACTTGTTGAAATTGGTGAAAGTGTTAAGGAGTTGAAACGCGTCAAAAATCCTACAATCCTAAAATACAAGAACATAGTGACTGCTTTATGACGCAGATGCTCAATAAATTAACAAATACACAAACACATACTTAGACATACAGCATAGAATGAAATCATGGTGAGTAAACTGCCAGTGCTCTGAATAGATTGAAAGGCATGAGATTATCTAATTTAAATAGTGTCTGTGTTTTGTTCCACAGACAGGAAGCAAAGTCGCTGAAGGCCTTTTTTCCTGATTCAGAACGGACTGTAAAATAAAGATGTCCAGAGGATTGATGAATACGTGATCTGATATTAAACATACATACTAAATAATCAGGCAAATACCAACGAGAGCCTTATAAACAAACAAGAGGCAGCGCTGTTCTATTCTTGCATCCAAAGACTTTAGAGTATAATGTAAACAATCACTATCAAATAGACCGATTGAAATTATTATCATTCTGAATGTAGCTAGATAAACACTTTATAAACAATTATACTCATAACGTGATTTTTACTGCAAGAAACATGTAATGCTGACATATTTTTATTAGTAAGTAGAAACTTTTATTGCGTCAGGAGTTGAGAATTGGCACTAACACTTTATTTGCATCACAACAGCTCCGAGCTCAGTTAGTTTATAAGTATGTCTGACTCTATAAACAAATATGATTATAAAAAAATACTTAGAATGATAGGTTTTAAGTATTTTGGTTTCACTTCAAGATCATCCTGTGGTATTTAAATAATACAACGTTCTAAAATGTTTCCTTGTAGTTGCACAGTGGACAGTTCATGATAAGACTCTTATTCATCATCAGTTATTCGTCATTCATGTGCATTTTTATGATGAAAATGAAGGCAAAATGATGTTACGCAAGTAGAACGGACTCACAAAGTCACCCAATGTGTTAGTTTTTTCTTATATTCAACTCAGAAGTTACCCAGGTTGTTTTTTTAAAAAAGTGACCACGAGAGGGCGCAGTTTCCCCATCGTACGCGGCCCCTTTGCTGTCCGTCCCTGGCTCTGGAAGTGTGTCAGTGCTGTTCTGGGATCACAATGTTGTTAAGCCCATGGTCTCAGCAAAGATGAAAAGCCTGGAGGAGGATGAATGATGTACAAGGTTTTGCGAGCCAGTTCCTTTTACAGTACATAAAGTGTGTGTGTGTTTCTTTTTTACCGCCTTTGGTTTTTCCTTCCACTGCAGGGGTGAGTGTTCGTGTTTGCAGGCCTGTCTCGGTGCCAGGGTGTGGTGGATGGGGGCCATGAATTTGTCAACTCTTGTGTCTTTTCGCTTAGTCCCCCCCCCCCAACAGTCATTCCTCCCCTCCCAAGTTGTGCATCACTTATTATTTTTTCCATTTTTTTCTAATCGTTGCGTTTAATCACTCCAGTCGCCTTGTCTCCTGCTCACTTGCCACCTTAATTTCCTTCCTCTCCACGTTTTGTCTCGAGTGCCCCCCCCCCTTCCCCCTTCCTCTCGTCCTCTGTGGCTCTCCCCTCTTTGCCTCGAAGGTCCTGTGGGAGCCTTGCGGTTCGTCTGCTGGAAGGCATACCGACACCGCCGCCGCCACCACTGGAACCTCGCTCTTTCTCTCTCCTTCAGCCCTGTCCCTCGCTTATTTTTCCCCCCTCGTTTTTTTTTTTCTCCCTTTTTTTCCCCTTCACTCCGTTTAATGTGGAAGTTTTGAGCAATTGCTGGCCGCTCCTGTGGCTTGGTGGGAATGGCATTTTTAGAAGAATGCCTCATGATGTGGAATAGTACGGAAAACCTGGTACAAACAAACCTGCAAATTAAACCTTCACACAGGGCCGTTTTGGACATTCGGGGCCCAATCGGCGTCTTATTTATAGGTTAATGATTTTGTCTGGTGGTGCGCCGCGATAGTTTTATATGCTTCCAGATCAGATACATGTTCCTCCTATGCCATAATTACACGCAGTCTGTGAAACCGGGCCCTCCCACCACGCTCCAGTCGGTCAATGGCGCTCACTTTTGATTGGTCGGTGTTTAATAAATCATTTACCGTCCTCGAATGTGACTTCAGCTGTAATGATGGGGTCAGGAATGTAGTCGAAGGTCTAACAAGAGCCAACTGACAATGCATTTCTCAGATATATACCATTAATCTTCAGCAGATTTATTCTTTTTGAACCTTTGACATTTTACTGAACTGTGAGTTTGAAGTCTTCACTAGGGATGTCAAGATGATGAGGTTAATTGATAATCATTATTATTTAGGTCACAATATAATCGTAAGAACTAAAAAAAATCATAATCGTGACAAATTTGAAGCAAAATTAAGTGTTTTTTCTTCAATCAATAGTTAAAAAAAATAGGCCTAAATGTAAATAACTTTTTTATCCGTCTGCTTTTGTCTCATTTAACTTTATTTCATCTTTCAGAAAGGACATACTGTATTTTCCGGACTATAAGTCGCACCAGCCAAAAAATGCATGATAGAGAAGAAAAAAACAAATATCAAATAAAGTCGCACTGGAGTATGAAATGCGGTTGCAAGTGTGAAAATAACAAATAATATCACATATAAGTCTCTCCGGAGTATAAGTATATAAGTATATGAGTATGAAAATAAGGATAAGTCGCCAAACGTATGAAAAAACTGTGACTTATTGTCCGGAAAATACGGTATTTATAAAGCCAATCACAAACTTGAGGAACAGTAACATGTGAGACAATGAGAATGAGAGAAAATGTAAGATTTCACTGTTGTTTAGTCACAAAGTCATAATCTTTAAATTCCTACATTATTTGATTCATTTGACATTATGACATCCGCACTCTTCTCTATTATTGTCATTACAAGTTCACAAATTGGATTCATTCTCTATTTACTAGGATAAATGACTCGTGTACTCCTCATATGTCATAGCCCTGAGTTTTTTTAATATCTTTTTTATTTCAAAAAATTACAAACGTTCAATGCACCCCCAAATCTATTACATCCATATCACATCTTTTGCTTTCATGGGAACGTCGAGTGACTCACAAACATGCCTCCGTTCTCTTTTGCAGCGTTCTGGAACATTCAAACTCCAACCGAATGACCACCCAAAACATCGGCATCGTGTTCGGGCCCACCCTCATGCGCCCCGAACGAGACAACGGCAACATCGCAATCAACATGATCTACCAGAACCAAGCGGTGGAGCTCATACTCAGCGAATACGAACACATCTTCGGAACGCGAGGCTTCTCCTGATGCCGCCAGGTCTCCGAAACGAGAGGACCGACCCCCGCCATCGGCTCGAGTGGCGCAAGCGGAGCGGCATCCGACCTCCGTCTAACCGAGGACGCGTCTGAAGCGAAATGGATTTAACATCAAAAGATAATTACGGGGGTGAAAAAAGAACCAGGACAGAAAGCTGCTAATCACGACATCTGGCCTCCATATATAAAAGTCATGTTAAAACAATAACAGTCAAAAAACATGCCAAATTTAGCCGGTGCGCTTGTGTCTTTGCCATGTGGGGACGCTGCAGATGGTTAAGACTCTACCTTTGTCGCTGCCCTTTCATCTTTCCATGGATCAAACTTGATTAAGATTTTTAAAAAGCCACACATTCCCTCCTCGGGTCGAATAGCTTTCTGTTAGTTCCTCTCCATTCAAAAGCCACAGATTCTGCCTTTATTCTTTAACTTAGCGAGTAAACTTTCCTTTTTTCTGTTCTTTTTTTACACATACATAAGATCTACCATGTGTCTTCTTGCCAAAGGATACGACAGCGGTGTGCAGATGGACTCACACTTGCCTGTTTGAACTGGTATTAAACCTGTAAACAAACTGGGACTAGACCAGGACTGGACTGGGATTAGAACTGGATCAAACTAGGTCTACAGTGGGACTGAACTGAGGTCAGATGAGGACCAGAGGTGGGTAGAGTGGCCAAAATATGTACGTAAGTAAGAGTAACGTCGCTTTAAAATGATCACTTTTGCTCAAGAGAAGGTAGTAGCCCAGATAATTACTCAAGTATTAGTTTCTATATATTAAATAATCCACAGATTCTGGATCAAGATGTTCATATAACACTTTATTCACTATAGACTTACTCACAGTGGGAACAGGAACCAAAACGTTTACTCAAGAGAACTATTACTTCAAACTTAATATTACTTGAGTAGGAGGAAAAATATTTGGTCTGAAAACTACTCTGAGTAAAGTAAAATGTCTTGAAAAAGTAAATGTAACAGATTAAAAGTAACTAAGTACTGCCCACCTCTGACCAGGCCTAAAATTGATATTGTCAATTCAGCAATTCTGCATATTCACATATTGTCAGTCTTATTGAGGGAAGTCTATAGGATACATTTATTTAACCGTTACTATGTTTTAAGGGTTTTACTTCTGCAATACCTGACATTTCAAACTTGTTTTTGATACTAAGGAACAGGCTCGATACTGATTTCAATACTATATTAGACAACACAATGTCATTTTCAACACATTCTAGTTCTGAGAAAGTTCAATATCATTCTAAAACTGATCAGGAAAGGTCAAAAAATCTCGTTGATGACTTTTTTACTCGCTCAAATTCATATCTTGTTTTGATACTGGTTTGTAGTATCGAGTAGCATCTGGTTATCGATACTTTTGAACCAACCACTACTGCAAACGTTGACGGTCGAGCAGGTGGACGCGCTGGCTGATCACACCAAAACAGCGACGCCTTATTCGAGCACAGCAAATAAGTCCACCGTTCAAAAATATGCAAACTATTTTTTTCTTTGCAGTCCTTTGAAAATGGGATTGTGGGAAATGCGCTCTACAGGAACTTTAAATCACAGAGGTGGGCGAAAGAGGGAGCTAAACTTAGCAGAACTATTGCACTGTGAAACCCTAACCTCAGCAGCACACACACCTTCACCGTCAGTGTGGCTGAGTACACGGTCCAAATATACCAGGCATGTCCAAACTAGGGCCCAGGGGCCAAATGCGGCCCTCAGACCATTTTTTGTTAGCCCTCCAGCTTCCTGCTATGTCGGCCCAAACAACAAAAACTAGTACTTTTTACTGTGAAATTGTGAAAATTCAGGCATATTGATGTTATACCAACCTAATATTAATGTTCTAGGTCTAATTAAAGGTGTGGAGGCTCATCGCAATTACATCAAATGCAAAATTTTGAATGATTCACTTTGATTCACAATAAATTCGACATTGTCAAGTTGTTTGTGGCCCTCTGCCCGTTTAAGTTTCAAAATGCGGCCCTTGGTGAAAAAAGTTTGGACACCCCTGAAATATGCAAACCCAACAGGAAGCAGAGTGGGCGTGTACACAGACTCACATGGGATGATTGTGCCAACGAGCCCAGACGTCCCATCAAAACCAAACTATAGTCGCTGTATGCGGGGGCCCCTATGGCTTTCCTACACTTGTGCGCCATCCATTTATGATCATTTAATGTTGTAAATATGTGAAATAACCTAGTAGCACCTTTGCCTTTCGTGTAACGTTAGCAGTGATGTGGAAACTATGTTGTGTGTTCACCTCACAATAAACCGGCGTGAACAAACCCGTTACATCTGTGTTGCTTTGTGCGCTTTTTTTTTTTTTTTTTTGTTGCATAGTGGGGAGCGGCTGGCGTGAGAGATAGTGGAAGTGTGGAGGTATGTGGCCCCCGGAGACTCTGGGGGCCAAGCGAGGCATCCCCCTGCGATTGGTGCAAACGCTGCTTTTAATAAGAGAACAAAAGAGGAACTGGAAATACATATGTTTTCAAAAAATGTGGATTTCCCCCCTTTTTTTGTCTCTTTTTTCTCAACAAAAGCCTCTCACTCTGCGGCCTGGGTAATTTTATATTGACTGCGGGTTTGGCAGAAGACGAAACGATCAGGAAAGAGGCACCAGGGACGAAAGGGCTTGAAGATTGTGCTGAGTTTT
This sequence comes from Eucyclogobius newberryi, assembly GCF_026437365.1. Lineage (NCBI taxonomy): Eukaryota > Metazoa > Chordata > Actinopteri > Gobiiformes > Gobiidae > Eucyclogobius > Eucyclogobius newberryi. Next base: position 10,452,753 of record NW_027315823.1, read on the forward strand.
ATTAGCAGTATTTATTCATCTTTACGTACGCGGTGGTGCGAGTGAGAGCGGACAGGGCAGAGGGATGTGCGGGGCCCTTTTTGATCGCCCTGTGCGTCTCCAACAATCTGAGCGACATGAGTTATAATTTGAAGTGAGTTGTGCGACCACATGTGTTTATTTGATCCCAGAGATTGTCTATGAAGTTAGATTTGAGTTTACATGTGAACGTGTCGGCCCATAATGCACGCATGAAACTTAAAAAAACATCTTCATATCACATTTTTAATCGTATAATACATCATGCACTTTGACTTAAACTTCAGAAATTGATTGTATAATTCATTTGTTAAGATGTGTTTGCTACAGAATTATATATCTTTGTTACTTTTACTAGTTATTGTAAGTATTATTCAAGCATTCACTTCGTCGAACTGCTAAATGGTGACAAATAATACACTTGACATCTTACTTTATGCATTATCAAGATTCATATGATACATTTTTCTGCTTCTATCATAAAATCAACAACTACTATGGGCTGTTCAGCTGCTCATACTTGGGACACACACTGACAATTTTACGCTTCGTTTTATTTTCATATAGTTCTGTCAAAATCTGAAAGATGTTTTTGTTAACTTCAGAGTTATTTATTATTATTTCAGTTATATAAAAAGAAAAAACTATCTTTCTTCTTTCCTTTTATCATGTTCCATACGTTTCAATGTAAAACTCTAACACACTCTTTGTCCTGAGCTGCCTTGGTGCTAAAATTAGACCAAACCTCTTTTTCTAATCAGCCGTGTTGGCGTGATGTGATCACAGCACATTGTATTTCCTCCCTTTCTTCTCACCTCATTAATAGTGTGTTATTTTAATCACGAAGCACTAATTGTAGCTTAATTGATAGCAAACAATCTGTAATGAGAGATGATGTAAGGAAATGTAAAGTTGAACGCCGACAATGGAGCGGCGGCGCTCAGGGCGATAAAAAAAGAGATTTGCTTACAACAACAGATTTGTGATTTATGGCCTGATGAAACGTTACAGCTGAATGTCAAAGGCATCGGTGCATCTGTGTGCACTTACTAACACTCAAAGAACTGTTTGGTGTGTGAAAGTATTTATTCTATAGCTAAAAAGCCTTCATCTCTGTCCTGGATTTCATATAACCAGTTACAACTTCTTATTATAGATTACTTAACTTAATAGACTATAGAAATATTTCAATTTCTGTTAATTTGCTTATTTAGCATTTCTTAATTCAAATCCTTCATGTCCTTATATTTTACACAAAGATAAATGTGTGTGTTATTTGTTGACCAGTCGAGTCCTCTCTGTTATATTTGATGATAAAACCACGTTACAATACAAGTAATATTATATTCTTCCGGTTAAATTTTGCCATACATGTTTCCGAGGTTTTAAAGCTCATTATTATTAGATATAAATTGATTTCACTCATTTTACTCTAGGCACACCCACAAAACACAACAGTCAAAAAGTCATCCATAACACTGTATTTAGTAAAAAATGAAACATACAAAATAAAGTTTCCATAGCAAAATATGTACAATTTTTATTACAAAACTGACGACATGCAAAAAAAATACAAAAACAATTAAAAAAAACATCCAAAAAGTTGCATTGTGCTGTTAAAAAATACTGGTTTGTATAAAATGTGAGACACAGGTGAGTTGCATAGCGTACGCATGAGTGCTATAAGCTTAGTCACACCTCACGCACCACATCTTATCTCTCTCTGCCAAAGCTTTGTCCCATTACTCACAGTGTCTTCTTCTTGGTCCGTGGACAGGCACTTTCTTTTTTTACCAAAGCAACCACCAAAAAGGAAGTTCAAACTGACAAATGTATCAAATGTGCAACGTACAAAGTGGCTAAAATGTTCAAAAGCTCCACAATAAAGAGGAAAATAATTAAGACGATTTATTATTTGGCTGATAGAGCGTGCTTGCTGCAAAAATACTGCTAACAATATCTGAAAACTGGCAAAAAAACTGCTTACTGCGTATACAAAAATAAATAAGTATCCAACACTGCATGTTAAGGGGTTCAACCAGTCTCATCATTGACATTGTAATTTCACAGCATGATTTTCTCAAACACAATGCCTTTTGAAACACTGTAAATACCTGTGTGTGTTTTTACGTACGCTATTCGAGTACACGGAAACACAGAAATGCCACTTAGGTACGGATTAGTAACAATAAATATAGAATTTGCTTCCTTTTGATGTTCACTTTCATACACTTTAGTAACTTGGCAGGAAGCTTGAAATGGCACGTCGGTCTGTAACACGGTCATATTTGGCATAAGAGTTCTAACCATAGATGCATTATCACATTATATTGTTATGGCTTCATTTGGTTTAAATAGGGAGTAAAAAGGTGTATGTAAATGTAAGAGATATGTACAGTTTATGCATTGACGTTGCTTGATAAGTCGCTCCAGGTTTGTATCCGCGGTAACTGTGACTCCGTCTTGTCTAACTGCAGTTCGCATTTGTCCGTAACTCCATTCGAGTCCCACGTGTCGCCGTTGATGTCGTTTGGTTGTTCTGCACATTTCCCCGTCTGTGACCGTTGCACATCTGTGTCGTCCGTGCTGCGTATCTCCTCCTCCTCCTCTTCCTCCTCTTCCTCCACCTCCTCTTTCGTCGCCTCCGTGGCTCCGTCCAGGCTCGAATCGCTGAGGAACGACTCGTGCGGCGTTTGAGTCTCCTCCAGGGACATGGGCGCGTCTTCTGACTCACCCAGGCGCCCGCTGAAGCTGCCGGCCGTCCCGGGGGTGAGCGGCATCTCGTCCTGGTCCTGGTCGGGGTCCTGGTCCTGGTCCTGGTCGGGGTCCTGGTCGGGGTCCTGGTCGGGGTCCTGGTCCTTGCTGCAGTAGGCGTAGCGGTGGTTCATGTGCTGGGAGTAGGAGCCCGAGTGGGAGAAGCGCTTGCCGCACTTGTCACATTGGTAGGGCTTTTCTCCCGAGTGCAGTCGGCTGTGCTCGATCAGGTGGTGCTTGTGTTTGAAGGCCTTCTTGCAGATTTTACATTCGTGGGGACGCTTGCCTGGAAACAAAAGAGAAGAGAAAACAAGAATTGTTTTTTTTCAGTGTCCAGCAAGAGTATTTGATAGTGTATTTTAAAACATGTACTGATGCTGTTTTATTTTTGAGTTCCATAATTCCATACTGCATTATATCTAGCCTGTTCATATTTCCTCTAGACATGAATACCGTATTTTCCGGACTATAAGTCGCAGTTTTTCATAGTTTTGGCCCGGGTGCGACTTATACTTATATTTATACTTATATGCTTATACTGCGGAGCAACTTATATGTGATATTATTTGTTATTTTCACACTTGCAACCGCATTTCATACTCCAGTGCAACTTATATATGTTTTTTTTTCTTCTCTATTATGCATTTTTTGGCTGGTGTGACTTACATTCCGGTGCGACTTATAGTCCGGAAAATACGGTATTCATTATCAGATCAGAATTACTACATATTTACGTACTTCCATGATTTTTTTTTTGATTTTTTTAAAGTTTGAATTTCATAACTGGTCAACTATAAACTATTCTCCCATATTTTATCATATTTATATCCAATCATTATGTCCATCTAATCTAAAACTGTTTTGCCTTTTACTAACGTTTTAGGTGCAATTGGACAAATATGATTGACCCACAAGGGAAATGACTTGGACACAGCTCATGCTTTACAATATAAAACCAAAGACAAAAAAGGAGATACTAAAGTAGCAAATAATTGTTTTAACCAAAACTGAGCGATTTCTTTTACATAACAGCACCTATAACTACGTCACTGAAGTATACGAGTATAAAATGCCCTCTCCTTGTACCCTTTGTTTCTACGCACCTGTGTGCTCATATTTGTGCCGTAGAAGCGAGCTGCTCTTCTGAAACGTCTTGTCACAAATGTCGCAGGCGTACAGTCCTTCATCTGTCTTCTTCAGTCTTTTCCTGCCTGGGCCTCCTTCACCATCGAAACCATCGTCCATTAGGGAGAGGTAGTCCAGACCGCCGCGGCTTATCATCTCACCCTGAAGAACAAGAGACGTCATCAGTTAAAACACCATCAACTCTATTGCATCGCGGCTCTGGTTGGTTTGGGCTCACCATTAGCGCTTGTCTCTCTTGGTGGATCTTCTTGAGCGCCGCCTCTGTTTCGCTGTCCATCATGTAAGCCATAGGAGACAGAAAGCCGGGACTGCTCGCCGGTTGACCGAACGGGAGCGGCGCGATGCCTTCGTGTCCCAGGCCGGACTGGTTAAAGACGGGGAACGCGCTGTACATGGAGCTGGCGAACACGGGCGCGCCGGGAGCACCGTAAACCGGGTGATGGGGCACGGGCATAAACGAAGGGTGAGGTGGACTTAGTCTTCTAATTTGATGAAATTCTCTTTTTTCTCCTCTGCTTGCAATGCCGTTGGGGGTTCTGCTTTTGCTGTCTTTGGGCATGGATAGGTCTAGGGGTTCATTCTGGTTTCTGGGTGACTTCAGTTCGGGCGGACAGTTGGTGAGGTCGAGACACGGAGGGGAGCCAAACCCCGCTGCGTTCTTTCTGCTTTGAGGTGACGATAGTTTCGGTGAATGGTTGAGCATCTGAGCGGGGCTGCCTCTGTCTTGCGCTGACCAAAACGGTGACCGGGGGGACGGCTGAGGCGGGGAGTGCATGGCGGCCAGAAGCTGTTGAGGGACAGAGTGCCAGTTGGACTTCTGCGAGGGCGATTTGTTTGAGGACAGACCGTTGGCGACTTTGTGCGGTTTCCCGTTCTCCGTTTCCTCCCGGTTCATCTTGCAAAGGTAGCGCTCGTGCTGCAGGAGGACCGCCACGTTCGGGAAGAGCTGACAACAAAATCGACAGGAGGCGTCGAGCCCTTCCTTCTCCGCTCCTCCGTTGTAAACGTCCTTCTTGTCCTCCATTTTTGCCTCCACGTCCATGTCCTCCTCTCTCTTCACGTCCCTGTTCAGCATCTTCTGTAGCACCTGCTCAAATTTGGTTCCCGAGTTAAGATAAGGCAGCAGGGTGGTGCCTTTGAGGATGCTGGCCCTCAGTGACAGCTCTGACTGAGGGTCCCACATCCGCCCCAGGTCTGCAGGCCTGGGGAAGCCCGTGTGATGCTGCTTGTGCTCCTCTAGTTTTTCATTGGCAACTCTACCTCCGCCTGCAGAGGGAGAGGTCTGAAACGTGGCCTGCAGCACATTTGGGCCGTGGCCGTTCAAAGTTGCACTAGCAGCTCCAGCGCCGCCTCCTCCTCCGCTGCTAAGGCACTTTTTGCTGCTCAGATGAGAGCTGTAGGAGCCGGAGTGTGAGAAACGCTTCTTGCAGTTGGAACATTCATACGGCTTCTCACCTAAAAGACACAACGAGTGGACTATTAGTATTTGTTTCATACATTGTAAATACACAAATAATGACCTCATTTATTTGTCACCATGCTCCTTTATTGAAGTGTGTGACTAATTTGTTTTGTGGAGGCGGACACAATGGAGCATAAACGTAATTTAGTGAGAGCAATAAGAGCTATGGGAGGGAGAAATGATTACAGCTTACCACTGTGGATTCGGAGATGCTCTTTGAGGTGGTGTTTGTACTTAAACGCTTTCCCACACTGAAGACATTTGAACTTCCTTGTCTCTGCGCCTTGTTCAAAACTGAGAGCACTCTTGAAAGGCAAACAACACGTCTTATTAGTTGTGGTGGCAATAAAAAGATGTGTCATTTAAAGCACTAATAAATGAGCAATGCTTTGGAGGATCCTACTTTTTCCTGAAGCTGGTTGTGCAGTGCTAGGTGCCGCTCCATCTGTGCCCTGAGGGTGGCAGTGTATCCACAGAGAGGGCAGACCATGGGCCCTTCGTCCTGCTCCTGACAGTACTTGATGTGGTCCCTGAGAGCCGTGCGTGGATACGTGCTGTGGCAGAACGGACAGGCCTGCAGGCTCTTTCCACCATCTGGAAATGTAACACATGAGCAACAATTATTAATGCATATAGATTTGAGGGAACACAGTTTTCCTACCCAATTCTAGTTGTGTACGTAGTGGCACAAATATACTTTCTACTTATTCAATATTTTCCGTTGCATTATGTTAAAGACATTATTTATTTGACACTAAAAGGAGTTTTAAAGCACCTGCTGAATCGGGAGAGCGATGCTGAGCTCCAGGAGACCAGATAGCAGCCGGCATGTCGTCATGGTTACTGCTCTGATGGTACAGCTGCGTGCTGCCATTCTGGGTCAGATGGTCCAAAATACTGGAGTTAGAGGCCCTCCTCAGCTGAGCCAGGAACTCATAGTGGGCCAAGTCCTCCAATGCAGTTTGGGAGTCTAAGGTCTTACCTGCAATACAGAAAAGTATAAGAAATATACATCTTAAAATGTGTTATCATTCATTGTAATATGATTTATTATTAGGCCTACTATAATAAATATTGCATTTTTAAATGCATTAACAACTGATGATGTATAAATAGTGATTATAGAATATGTTTCATCTTTATCTTGTCAGGTAAGTTAAAGGTTTGTATCAGCACTTTGTGCCATTTTCGTGCTTTGTGGTTTTGAAAAACTACACATTTGAAGTTGCTGAAGATACTTGATAACTCACTGTGGTTAAACCTCATTCTGTTTGAATGTCAAATGTAACAGTTTATGATGAGTGCTTATTTAGGTACCCACGGCACATACTGCATATTTAATATCATGCAACTACATTGTTGATTTTGGGACTGACAGATAGACCATTTGTGAGAACTCATTTTTGGCCACATGTACAAGTGAATTCCTTGGTTTCCTCCTTATGTCCTTGAGTGCGGTGACAGGCAGGAGACACATGTATGTGAGAAACATGCGGCGCCAGTCAGCTCTGCTTACAACCACTTTGAGGAAGATTTTTCAAATGTTTGCAGATGTTGGCATATTTTGAGCTGTTTTTAATGTGGCGATGGGAAGAGCCTATGTGGTTTAGTGTTGTAAAAACTCAGCTTTGCCTTCATCAGAACAGGCCAAATCACACCAGGCCAGGGAGCTAAGTGATTGTTAGTAGGCAAGCCACGTGAGCCTTTGAACTCCTCTAAATAAAAGGGAAAGCCTCACGTCGCAGCGCGCTGATTTCAGTACCCTAACGTCACCTCTTTGATGCATGGAAATATTGTGACATTGTGTGGGATGAGTTCTTTTGTCATGCTTTCAGAAGGCAGCCTTTTCAAAGAGCAGAATGAAAAGGAGCAGCGTCTGTGGAAGGCTTTCACAAGGAGCTGATATGAAGGTGTGTGGAACGGCTCGCAGCGCGCCAGCGTCTTGCGTCACAAACACTGTAAATTAGTTTACACATAGGCTACTGTAGTAGCCAACACAGCATTCTCACTGTGACCATGATATAAAACAAATACAATTTTAGGAAAGTTGTGAAGAACAAAGAGAATATTTGTATTGGGCTTCCACTTACGGTACATGCTCCCTGCCTCCTTCTCCTCAGCCGGCTCTGTGACAGAACTGGGTTCTTCTGGGCTTAGACCATGTCCTTGTAAGGACCGGAGTGGACTTCCAGGTTCCTCGGTGCCCTCACTGGGCGTCAGGCTTGCTTTGTCCAGGCTCTCCGGGCACTCCTGGGGCTCCAGGCTCCACACGCCCACCTCATCTTCTCCCTCAGATCCCAGGGAGTTCACTTGATCAGCCTCCACTGCAAGAGAACAAGAGTTTAGACATAAAACGCAAACTATTTTGTTGTCCTACAGAAGAACTTTAATTAAACAAACAAATAAGTAAATTGTAGCCTTAATAAAGGTGATATTTCATTTAGAATTAATGTAATAAAGCATTACACATAACCTCTTCCAGCTCCTGTCGATATCAGACACTGAAATGGAGAAGGGTCTGATTCAACAGAAGCTTTGCACCATCTCTATCCTCAACAAGCTGCAAAACCGCTGATCTGCCATCTATTGTTTCTGCTTGTGTGAGTTAAAGGTCTATTGTGCATATGAGTATGTATGGTGTAAAATGTCAATTATCATGGAAACAAATTTCCCTCTGGGGCAATAAAGTAAAGTAGTTTATCTATACAGGTAAACTTTAAAACAACCTGATGAAAACCAACCGGACCGTTCGCAGGGATTTTACATTCTAAATAAAGTGGCTATTAAATGGCACATTAAAATGCACATTGTGTTTTTTAAGATGTCATATACATCCATCAGATACTTTACGGACGTCCCGTTTAAAGCTGTTGCTGTAAGAACAGAGGTGGATGTGGTTGCTGTGTGTTGCACTTATCTGTGTAGTGTGTACCAATAAAAGGACTCATAAACGGGCCTGGGCTGAAGCGCTCGCTCGGTGCCCGTTCTGCAGCTGTAGTGCAGCGCCACATTACTGTTTCCCATGGCAGAGACAAGAAATGGCAATCACAAACACATGCCTGGGATTTCATCTGTAGGCTCCGGTTACTCAAGCTTCTTTTGAGGACTCTCTGTTTCTCTTTTGCTGATTGGCAATATCTAATCACAACCAAGTAATGACCAGTTAAGAGCAAAGAATACGGCCTTTTGCCAGTGGCTTTCATCAAACAAAGCTATTGTCATAAAGCGCGCACACTGAAGACTCGGGGCTGAGCCAACTGTCAGTGGGACAACTCATCTTCTCGTCTCTGCACTGTTGTGTTTCCCATTAGCAACTAATAAACATTGAAATGCAGATTTTTTTCCAGTAACACTCTGGGGAAAAAATTACAGACTTACAAAAACTAAGCTAAACTATCCAGACAACATTGTTATTAGAGTTTTAAATAGACCAGTTGTTAATATCTCTGTAATCCTCAATTGTCCAAGGGTTTCATAGCTGTCAGATTCTACAGTTGCCTTAATTATTATCATATTTGCTCCTTAGATTCTAGAAACCTACGCAGTGTTTGCACATTGTATCTCAGTCAAATCGAAAAGTCACCAGTTAGCCGAGGGGGCCACCCGAATCACTGACACATCAATGGTGCATTCTAACAATTAACAAAACGGATGAAGCATCTTTCAATCCACACGTATTTAACACAGTTTTACTCATGTGATTTACTCTGGGAATGACGCTTAAATTGGTCATCAAATATCCCAACAGGACACGGCTATGAAGTTTTATGACGTTGCTGAGGTTGGACAAAGGAGGTTGCTGGGATGATAGCGCATACCACCAAGTAAAAAAAAGGAAAAATCTGGTCTGAATTAGCATCAAATTGGCAGTAATTTTCCGCCATAAGCGTGAGTGACACTGAGCCTATATATGCATTGTCATTAAAAGTACACCACGTTCTTATGGCTTCAATTATCTGCTTTGTTGAGTTATTTATTTATTTATAGTGATAAATAAAGGAATAAAGATGTTCAGGGAGGGCATATAAATCTTTGAAGTGTTCATGGGTTGTTTTTTGTACAAAATGCGTGTCTGAAATGTTTTTTTAAAATGTGTGATTTATTTATGTAAAAAAAAGACGGTGTTGGTATTTTGCATTTGGAGTGCGTGGGGAGCTTGTGAGTCATTGTGAGAGAGATGCTGCATCATGTTTGACTGTGCGGATCACCGAGGCTGACGAGGACCACTCTCACAAACAACTGTGTGTCAAGTCAAGCTTTTCCTATTCCAGACGTGCTTCAAATGATCTCGAGCAGAGGGTGATGGAAAAAAACAGACAAACAAAAACATCCGGATATTGTATTGTCACCTCACTTTGTAGCAGCATATATATATATATATATATATATATATATATATATATATATATATATATATATATATATATATATATATATATATATATATTGGTATTGGATTCACAGACAGACTATTTACCTCGATGTGTCTCCTGTGGTTACTGAAAGGCAAACATCATTTACAGATTTTATGATTACCATTTATACTTATTGTACGTCCACTTAGACCCCAAATACTAATGGGGATCAAACAAATATGAATAAATTAATTAATATTTAGTTTTTAAATTAAGCAAAAGCACTTACAATAAATGTAATGAATATGCTCTTCACACAATCAAACTACAACATTTCTGTTACAAATTTTACTGTAATTATTTTGATTGTGATGTTAACTGTTTTTGGTTTCATACAATACATTTTATGACCACAAACTGAAATATACAACATTATAGTACAAATATATAATAATGGCTCCTGTGTGTGTACATTAAACCCAGCACAGAGTCATCTGTTTAAAAAGAAATGGTAATACCTCAAATCAATAATATTTACTGGTATTTAAAACAACAATAATGCCGTTTTACTGTAACGTGCTGTTGGGTTGAGTCACTGTAGTGACAGAAAACTAGAGCAGGAAGACTAGTGTGTGACAATGGTACTCTACCTACAGAGCCGCTCACAGACGAGATAAGTCCATCACGCAGTACAACATCAGACAGAGATGAAGTCCTAACGTCCATAACACCACTGAACAGAGCTGAGGCTATTGAACATGACAGTGTCACCAACCCAGAGCAGAGAGAGGAACAAGGCAGGACCACAGAGCTGTCACCTCCCACCTGACCCCCGAAACTCTGCACCCTGCACAAGGTGAGCTGAACATTCCCCTCTAGAGCATCACACTGAACAAAGACAGCAATACAAACGCAGATGAAAAGTTATATCTTATGCTGACAACATTAAATCATGCATCATAAATGAACATAAAGTGCCTGACAGTAAATTGGGGATTAAATGCAGTGAATTATATGCTAACCAATAGGAATGTTGATAATGGGACGCTGTGCTGTAATTGTATGGCATGTCTGCGGTTAGCGTGGAGGAAGAGCGAACATACTTATGATGGGAGAAAAATCCCGCTAACATTTCGATATGAAAGTCATGCTTCAGCTGATGGTGCGAGTGCAGGAGCGAGACTGAAAGTGTGACACGCGGGTGGTAAAGGTCGGAGGTGACTGCTGTAAAGTATGTGCTCTTATACAGTCAGTGAAACTCGGGGGGAGATGGACATCAAGCTAAAGGACAAATGTGAACGACAGCAGCGTGCAGAGGGGGAAACCCGGCAGGTCTCAGAGCGCTGTGTGAGGAGAAACAAGATGACAACATAGATTACGATCAGAGAAGCCTGTGAACTATTAGCTATTAACTGTTATATATGCGCGTCAGTAAAAAAACACGCATTCTCACTGTGAGCGGGGCTGCTTTTCCATAGATCTGACCTGTAACTCAGCCATACTTTGAACCTAGACTTGTTTCATTTGCAGTAGAGAATGCGTGAATGTCCTCAAGGGCTGTCGATATAGAGAGTCTTAAGATGGGCTCTCATTAGGAGACCAAATGTCAAAGCAACTAAAGCAGGACTTCTTTTGGCCCCTCAAGGACAGGGCACATGAGAGGAGCTGTGGTGCACTCAAACCCCCCCAAACAACAAAGAGAGTCTCTTATATTTGCGCAGGGGCAGCTTTTTCTTTTAATTCACTC